>NW_022990894.1:0-153549 GCF_902827175.1 Gymnodraco acuticeps
AAGAAGAAGAAGAAGGAAGAAGAAGAAAGAAGAAGAAGAAGAAGAAGAAGAAGAAGAAGAAGAAGAAGAAGAAGAAGAAGAAGAAGAAGAAGAAGAAGAAGAAGAAGAAGAAGAAGAAATAGAAATGGCAGGAACTTTCCCTCTGCTTCATTCATTTCTCCTCTTAGTAGTGTGTACACAGATTATGTCATATTTCGATCTAAGAAGTGTCTTTGAAACTGTTTTATGTGTAGTTTAATGTCATTCTGTGAGCTACACTACTAGCGTGTGGCTAATGGCTAATGGCGTCCGCTAGCTTCTTTAACACAGGCTGTTGCTCCCTGAATAATGTAGCGCTCTACTATGTTACTATGTGTAATGAGTCCCGTGCACTAGTCTGGCTTACATTTCAAGTTTATTCTGTTTGTATAAATATGTGAAATGCTGGCCTGAGGTCATAATTGTTCATATTATTTAAATGCTAAAGCGCTAATGCTATGCTAATATTGTGCCTGTACAACAGCCATGTTAAAGTGAGTACAGTCGGGTTGTGTGTGTTATCTGTTATCACTGTATTATATACTGTAAATGAAAAAGGCTTTAATCCTTCATGAGAGTCATAATATGGCATCTGCATTTATGTCCATTTTTGATTAGAAAACGAAATATGTCAGACATAGTTATTTTGATTGGCTAAATGTATTTTTACATTCTCAGTTAGCTTCAGGCCTCAGAGGAGAAGTATTGAGGTAGAAAGCTGGTGAAGCCATTTCCTTATATTCTGTTTGCACAGATAATAAACCTGGTTGGCAAGAAGGAAGTCATATTCATTCGACCACACAACACAACGCAGAGATACATAAATAGAGAAAACGAATATAATTTGTAAGTGAATTTATTAATGTGTTTAATAAATTATGGCTAGGACAACCACACAAACGGCAGCAACTTTCCCTTTGCTTCATTATTTTCTCCTGTTCAACAGGCTTATTATCTGATTACCAGCTCTGCACAGCGGACTTGGAACACTAGCAGCAGTGGAGATGGAGCATCAGAACCTGGAGAATACAGCAACAACAACAAGGATCCATTTGGAGATAGGTAAATGTAAATATTACAGTAATAGTGTACTTTCATTGTGTGGGTTTAGTTAAATAGGTTGTAAGAGAGAGAGAGAGAGACTCCTGTCCCACCTCCCCATTTTATTTTGAGTTGTGCATTGTTATTTGTGCTTGAGAAACATTCCACTTGAACTTTATATTTTAATGAACTTAGTAATGATTGTCCTGTATTTCTTTCCGATTTCACAGCTGCCTGGGCCTAGCAGCAACAACCTCCATCTGTGCCTGCACCCAGGTTAAGATCTACCGTGGCTCAAGGGCCTTCACCAGAGCCATCACCACCAAGGACCAGAGGAGCAGCATCACTACAGCAGCCTCCATCTCCATCTGTGCCTGCCACAAGATTAAGATACACCTCGGTACAAAGGCCTCCACCACAGCCATCACGATCAACCCAGCCAGCAAAGAAGTCTCGCCTAGCACACCTCCCTCCCACCGACACAGCCACCAGCAGCCCATGCACCATCACCCCCACCTACACAGCAGCCAGACCCACTGTCTTGGAAGAAAGACAAAGACCATGGCACTGCTCCCCCTGTCTTTACGTTTATAATGAATAGTTGGTTGAGAAAGTTCTGATATTGTCAGGGTTCGTACAGTCATTAAAAACCTGGAAAAGTCATGGAATGCAATATTTTTCCCAAAGTTTTGGAAAAGTCATGGACATATAACTAAAGTTGCATCAAATATAATTTATATTTTATCCAATTGCCGAAATAGTAATACTATAATGATAATAAATACTGTATCGTATAATGGCAACTGTGGCAGTATTTTGCTGGTGAGAGATGTTTACAATCACGCCATCTAGTCTACAGGAGCTACTATTTGATATAAAGATGCCAGGGAAGTGCAGTTTCAACAATGTATGGCTTCTAAAGAATAAGTAATTGTGGTTATCAAAAGACATTGACCCAAGACGTGCTAAATGCAAACTGTGTTGTAACATATTCAATATTTAGAATATGAAAGAGTCATTTCTTTGGTCATGGAAAAGTCATTTAAAATCATTGGTGAAAAAGTGTATGAACCTTGTATTGTAAATATTGAGATTTTACAGTTTCTTATGTTAACATAAATAGTTGGTTGAAAAAATAAGTTGTAATGCTCAATTTGTATTTGTACACATCACATGAACCTCAGTATGGAATATGAAGTCATGAATCAGTCCTGATGTAACTTTTCTGTGGTGAAAGTAGAGTGATAGAACTATTTTACTCCAAATTCTAATTTACACATTTTCATTTTAGACATGAACAACACATGTATATAGGCATATAGTGTAATTCATATATTTCACTACTTTTGTGAACCAAAAACGTTGGTAAACCAAATCTGAAACACCAAAAAAAATGGATGACATGAGTACATCTGTGTTTTCACAAGAGTTAAGTTTTCCAAAAATCTGATTTCTAAGCTAAGTATCTCATAAGACAGTGCTCTAAGGTGAGTGACATTGCATTTCTAGCAAGACCAGAGACTGAACATTTTGATATGTTACACCATGCCATGTTATAAGAAGTACATTTAAAAGGTGATTTAAGGAGACATAAATACCCTTCACTTCAGTTAGGAAAAGGGACCACATTACTCCTGTTCTGGCTGCCTTACACTGGCTCCCTATAGAACACAGGATATAATTTAAAATGCTTCTTCTCGCCTACAAAGCCCTTAATGGGCAGGCCCCATCTTACCTTAAAGAACTCATTATACCCTACTGTCCTACTAGGGCATTGCGTTCCAAGAATGCAGGGTTGTTGGTTGTTCCTAGATTCTCTAAAAGTACAATGGGAGCCAGAGCCTTTTCTTATCAAGCTCCACATTTGTGGAATCAGCTTCCAGTTTGTGTTCGGGCGGCAGACACCCTATGCGTTTTTAAGAGTGCGCTTAAGACCTTACTTTTTGATAAAGCTTATAGTTAGGGCTGATTAGATTCAGCCCCTAGTTTTGCTGATATAGGCTTAGTTTGTCGGGGGACATCTTACTTCTTCCTTCTCTCTGTCTATACCTGTGTACTCTCATGTTCCGATTAACCCAGCTTCCCCAAATGTCTTTCTTTTTGGTGTCTATATACGCTGGGATCCGGAGTCATGGATGAGGCTGTGGTCCTGGATCATAGGTCCTGGGTGGATATCCTCGTGGATTCATCTTCCTATTATACACACATGCATTTCCAAACATTTGGACTACCTATGTTGCAATGTATTATCTTTTCAATTTACACACGGCATCTATTGCACGTCTGTCCGTCCTGGGAGAGGGATCCCTCCTCTGTTGCTCTCCCTGAGGTTTCTCCCATGTTCCCTTTAAACTGTGGGTTTTCTCTGGAAGTATATCACAAATGTAACATTTGTGATATTGGGCTATATAAATAAACATTGATTGATTGATTGACTGTAGTTCACTGAGCGGTTTCACACAAAAAAATGTGTAACTTCACAGTTTTACGACACATTTTTATTTTTTTGACTTGCAAAATGTTCTTTTAAATTGACAAACATCATATGTGTCATTCGTGGCACAATTCAAACGGGATCAAAAGATAACCTTTCTCTCTCCATTGACTTCAATGTATAATTTTCCGCTTCCGGGGTCCCATGGAGGCTCCTGGAAGGGGAGGGACTTCGCCTCTCTATTGCTCTTAAAACTCATTTCCCTGCTTCTTGTGGTTTCCTTGCATCTCTCCATGCTTCCCTAGTAGGAGGGACGAGTCACAGGGAAACAACGCAAGTGAGGGACGCAAGGAATCCATTTAACCGAAGTGAGAAGGGCCCATAGAAACGCCACTGCACACCGGTGAGCCATTTTGCCGTTTTTAGCTACCTAGCGCCACATGTTTTGATGTGTGTTCTTGTCATTATCTCCGAGAGTTCGTATGATTGAGTGATAATGAGGGTACCCATCGATTCTGTGTCCCCTCACGATGTGAAACGATGTGTTGAGATGTGCAGCAAAGATAAACAATAAGGTTTTGTGAGCAGGGCCGCCCCTGGCCAACTTGGGGCCCCAAGCGACATTGTGAGATGAGGCCCCCCCCCCACCAACCGACAGGAGTGAAAACATTTTTTTTTGGAAACAAAGTAGGCTACTTTGCAAATATAATTACTGTTTATTATTATTATCAACACTTTTTTATGCAGTGAGGTAAATGGTTGTGCATGTATGTCGTTCAGTTTACAGGTGAATACGTCTGCATTTCCTGCCAAATACAAGCCTAAAAAAGATTAAAATATAATTAATGCAAATAAACTACTTCTAATAATCATAATCAATTCAATAATATTAATACTATCTTATTTTATTATAATATAGTTGTAATATAGTCAAGACAAAACATGCTTATGACATGCTCAAAAACTGATATTTCTTAAATCTGTATTCTAGTTCCCTCTGTCAGCAATGTATCAACAACTACACACACATTTCTATCAGTATTTCTCTGTGTTGTGGTTGACATGATGATGACTGTTAGGAGTTAAGGGGAGAGGCTGAGCGTCACCATGATGATGACTGTTAGGAGTTAAGGGGAGAGGCTGAGCGTCACCATGAAATGTGCAAATTGACATAAAAATGAATATAAGCGGAAAAAATGCTCCATGTTTTTTAGGCTGTAAACTTTAACTGTCATGTAAGCCAACTAGACAGACAGTGTATCTCTCTTCCTCCTGTACATTAGCAGATAAAAGGCATCACATAATGAATGAATGGTAAATAAAGAATGCTGGAAATAACTGCATCTCCATTAGCCTGTATGCTCTGCAGAGACTGCCTTCTTCATGTCGTGAATTGCATCTGATGTTTTAAGATGGCAATTGGCAATTTGACTTATACATCATTCGCAAGTTGTACATTTGACTCATACAATAACCCACCTTCGAGTGATGCTCTATTTTCTTCAAGTTTTGTTTTTTTTCCCTCTAGCTTGCGCCGGAGTGAAACTGTATTTTCACCGACATCTCTTCACCTGCACTAATGGCCGTATCAAAGCCGTGATTGGTCAGATGTCGATTCATTGCAACGGTGTCGGGTTACAGACGTGCTCCCCTTGTCACCTCTCACTCTCGCGTGTCAGCCGGGGGTGCGCGGAGAATTGAGCGCAGCAGCTGAGGCCCTCTGGGCGGGGCCCCCTGCGCAAGCTCAAGCTCGTCTGGTTGTCGCTGTTAAATTAGCTCTTTAAAGCTCATATCAGTGATCCACATGATCTGAACCCACGAACCTTTGTATAACATAGTAAAGCGGCTCACTACGGTCTCTGGATTATTGTATTTTTTGCATTTGCAACTATGGAGGGAAACATGTCTCTGCAAACTTTGTGGGACGCGATTCAGCAAATCAAGACCGACGTGCTGACTCACATTGACTCAAAAATGGATCCCATTCAAAGTAGCTTGAGCAGGATACACATTTCCCTGTCTAGTTTGGGAGACCAGGTCAATTTGTTAGAGCAGCATGTCGGGGCTAATGAGGACAATGTACACGAGTGTGTCGCTCGAGTCAAGCAGCTTGAGAAAGACAACTCCTTCCTAATGTCCAAAGTTGATGACTTGGAGAACCGGAGCCGACGTTCTAACCTTCGCTTCGTAGGAATCCAGGAGTCCGCTGAAGGCAGTGACATTATCGGCTTCATGTCTCGGCTCATCCCGCAGCTCCTGGGGCCAGATACCTTCCCTGCCCTGCCGATCATTGAGAGGGCACACCGCTCGCCGACTGCCATCATGATCATGATCATGATCGAGCTGCTGAACTTCCAGGACAAAGTAAAAATCCTTCGTCTTGCCAGGGAGAAAAAGTCTCTGGACTACAACGGGAAACACATCAGCATATATCCCGATTTCAGTCCCGAGCTTACCAGAAGACGCCGGAGCTTCGATCCAGTCAAACGCAAGCTCCGTGAACTCAACATGAAGTACTTTCTCCTCTACCCGTGCACCCTCTGCTTTGTTGTTGATGGCACACAACAACGCTTCTCTACCCACAAAGACACGGAGGCAATCTTCATGTCTACCTCAAACTCTCCTGGGTGACGAACATCCCTACAGATGAGGCTGCTGCTAATGGTAGCATGTTGATCCACTTCGATGGTACAGCTAAGTTACTTTCTCCTCGGTTTCCTCTCTGCTCTTGTTTTTTATTTTTCTCATCTTCTCTAAAAACAGAGACCTGTTTACTTGACGTGTCATGACTGCTGAGATGTTGTTGACACTAGTGTTAATTTCGTTGACTAAAAAGAAATATGTTCGTAAACGAGACGATGACGAGACGGCACCGACGGCAGTAAACAATAACTGTAACGAAATCATCATGCAATATCGTTGACGAAAAGTGACGAGACGAAAATGTAGTTTACTAAATAAAAACTATGCCAAAATCTCTCTTTACTTTCGTTGACGAAAAATGAGGAGACGAAATATTATCAAAGATAACGTTACATCTCTGATAGTCAGTTTTTCTCCCAGCAGTTCCACTTCCGGTGCTGCGCTGGCGGTACATTTTAATTACACCGGGCAGCGGCACACTGTGAACTGTCAGGAAGACTCGGGTCTAACTCATGGTCTAACAAGGGGCGGAGCTTCCTACAGGCGATACAGGCGGTTGCCTCGAGCGCCTCCCAGAGGGGGGCGCCAAAAATTGCACCAAAAAAACAAAAAACACTACTGCTTGGCGTAGTTTTGGCGCCCCCTCTATATCTGCAACCATTATTCTTACATAAAAAAAAAATCTAAAACGGTCGGTCGGTCTAAGAGCCCCGGCTTTAGGTGTTCACAGTCAGAACATGCTAGAGCGCTGTGCATTGATGGGTATCGGTCAAGTGTTTATAAAATTGAGCATTGAGGACAGAAAGACTAATGTTAGAGAACTATGAAGAGGCAAAAGCCATCCGATGCGCAGTATAAAAACAGAAGAAAAGAAGAAGAAGAGAAACGTGCCAAGGTGAAAGGTATGCAATTTTGATTGTATTGTCAACATTAGCGAATGGATCATGTAATCTTGCTAGTTAGCCAAGCCAACGTTAGCTAGCCAGCGTTTGTTATTGCCATTCAGTCGAAACTGTCATAAGGCTATTTTCGATGTGTCATGAAATAGAAATATTAGTAATAATAACAATGTTAGTTTTGGTGTAGCGAGCTAGCCAGTGTGGTGAAATGTTAGTTAGTTGGTAACGTTAGCTAACGTTAAGTTTACTTCAGAAAGCACATTGACTATCCGAGTCAAACATTTTCCAAATTCAACCCTGTCATAATGTGCACTAACGTTAGCTAACTAGCTCAGTGGTTCTCAACTCCAGTCCTGTTGAATGTTTTAGTTCCAACCCAGAACTAACACACCTGGTTCAACTGTTCTAATAACATAGGCATAGCTCTTGATTAGTTCAATCAGACCTGTCAGGCTGTCCAAATGCTTACTAACTAAATAATAGCTACATTTAACAAATGGAAATTATTCAATGTTGATAATACACATTTTGTTATATCATTTTAGATTCACTTTTAAAATATCTGGGACCACCTGCTGCATCAGTTGACAAGGAACAAAAGCGGCTGAAGTCAACAAAGAGGCACTTCTCATATGAGTCTCCTGATGAGCCATTGAGGGATGCCTTGCAAAATCTGGAGGTAAGCTTCCTTAACGTGGTGGTGGATGCTGCAGTGTCAGCACAAAAGGAGAGGTTTACCACTCTTAAACATGTGCAAGACAAGTTTGGCATTCTGTACTTCCCAGACCTGCCACACCAAGAGCTGATGAAGCAAGCAGAGGCAAATCTGATTTGGATGGGAAGGAGCTGGCTCAGGAGTTGGAAGATGTACCTGACTTGCCATCAAAGAGCATGACAACTCTTGAGTTGTTGAAATTCATACACACAAAGCAGCTCACCGAAATATATCCCAACTTGTGTATTGCTCTGCGGATCAGTGCAACGCTACCAGTAACAGTAGCTTCAGCCGAGAGGAGTTTTTCCAAATTAAAACTCTTGAAAACATACCTGAGGTCAACCATGGCTCAAGAACGCCTCAGTGGTCTGGCTGTAATCAGTATTAACCATGAGGTTGGTGGTCAGATTTCACATGATGATGTGATTGATGACTTTGCAGCGAGGAAGGCCAGAAGGATTGAACTGTAAATGGAAACCAGTAGGAGCTAATATGTAGGCTAATGTGATGATAGTGAGTGGAATGTAAATAGTTCTTAAGGCGAGACACCCCAGGTGAATAGGGTAATTTTATTAACTTAAAGGTATCAGCTAGACATTTCTCCAGTTAATTACTTACAATAAGCCAATTGTCTTTTGTATTACAAGTTTTCTGAAATAGCATGTTTAAATATGCAAATGATCCATTATCTCATTAAATATGCACATATTTTAACACATTTCAGGAATCGAAATCTGAACTTTGGATATAGCCAGATTCAAAATTCTTGTTTCATTTTGTAGTCATATTAGTATCTAAGGCTTTTACAGAAGGGATATTGGATATCTCTTTTTATCACTCCATAAATCAGAAAATACTGTCAATAGCCCTAAAATATCCATTTTCGCCATGTTTTTAGGTATAAAATGTTGTATAATTCAGGCTATGAATTATATATGAACAAACCCTTCTGTAAAAGCCTTCATAATATTGATAGGAATATAACTGGAAGGTTTAGTGTATCTACGTGCTACTGAAGTTGACATTTCGAACTCAGAGTAGGAGAAAAAACTAATTTTGAGAAAACGACCTTTAAAGATTGCAGTGAGGCGCTAGCTAAACCCTCCTGTTCTTTGGATGACAGCTTGCGCATCCTTGCTTCGTGCAAGTGACAATTGTTGTCGTCTTCTCTGTGAACGTTTTTTTCGCCGTTCTTTTGGCATTTTGAGATTTCAATTTATAGCGGAAAGCTAACCAGGAAGTGTTTTTGCACACCACGTGACGCATCTGAACGAATCACGTTGTCAGAAATTAACACCAGCCAATGAGATTTCGAGTTTCGAGTTTCTTGGTTTAAGACCCCTTTGTGCTTTCACGATTGGTTGCTGATACAAAGGAAATGACCATATTTGGATCCGATGAGATTGTGCAGGAGAGACGGAGCTTTCCAACGATATCTCTTTTGACATGGTGCACACAGCGTTCGCGGTACTTTATGTTACGTTAGAATGCTAACTTTTGGTGAATTTAGGAGAAATCTACAGACGCAAATAGACAAACTATAGTAAAATAAACACTTAAATGTGTATTTTGTACGTTTTCCTTCCAAAAGCGAGAAAGAAAACATGTTATGGAATCAAAATAGCACAAAATCTCAAAATTGACCAGTACTTGAAAAACGCTGTTTTTGCCTGCCGTGTCTCGCCTTAATTTTTATTTATTTGTTTGTTTATTTAGCATATTATATATTGATTATTTGACATGTGTAACATATTTTACATTTCTTCTTAATTTTCTTTGAAAGCCAATTTGCACATTCTTTTATTGTTTGTTATTGTTATTATTATGATTATTATTATTATTATTATTATTATTATTGTTTGTTAGCTAAGTTGTTTGTTTTAATTCTTTAGTGTGCACTTTACATTTATTCTTAGCTCTTGTTCTTGCTTGTAATAAATAAAGGTGCAGTATTTTACTGTATAACTGTTAAGATGTTTTGATATTTTTTTTGGGGGGGGGGGGGGCGCAGTGGTGAAGCTCGCCTAGTGCACCAAATGTGCTAGGTCCGCCCCTGGGTCTAACTAACCTTATTTAACAGAACATAAAATGGCAACAACAGGGCTTGGGAGCAGTGGTCGCACTCGCGTTAACCGAAAACCCCCCCCTCAACGCGACTGAGTGATAAATTGTGCACTCGACGGGTAATAATGGATAATGACGGAAATGTTACGATCCTGTCCGTCAAAATGACTGACAACGAAAAAGTCTAAAGCCACCACTGCTTGGGAGAAAGAAACGATGTGATATTTGGGCTCATTTTCGCTACAATGAGGCGGAGAAAAAAAGTGAATGCATTGTTTCATCAGAAGGGAAGCAATGTGGCCAAAACACAGCAGGTAAAAACACCACAAACCTGACCAGATACTCTGCAAAGCTTCTCAATCATTCAACCTGAGATTTTCATCAAATAAGGACAAGATATAATCTTATTTATTTATATACACTAAAATAAGACTAAAATGCTCAGACTTTTAGTCGACTAAAACTTGACTAAATAAAAACAGGATGAAGGTGACTAAATATGATTTAAAACTAAAAAGGAAATGTAACACAGGACTAAGACTAAAACTAAATTAAGAAATAGCTGACGAAATTAACACTAGTTGACACTCTCTTTTGTGTTTATTATAACAGGTGGGCACCCGCCTGGTTCTATTTCGTATATGGCTTCGCCCTCTAAGGCTATCGCTATTGGGTTTACCCTTCTGCGCCCCCGCGCAGTACTGAAAACACTTGTAGTCCACGCCCACCCGCTAGGTGGGCCCCACCCTCGGGCCTCCTTCCGGTATAAATAGGGAGGGTGCCCGGCGATCTGCTCCCTCTTTTCTTCAGCAACCAGCAGTTTACTGAAGCACGAGAAAAGCATCATGAGCAATAAAGAGTGTGTCCGTATGTGCCCTTCGTGCAATACGGGCTACATTATGAGCTACGATTTGCATCCGATATGCGCAGCCTGTCTGGGGCCAGAGCACGCGGACGCGGCTCTCAGCCAGCAGGTCGCATGTCCTCACTGTGTGGGTCTTCCTTCATCCGACAGGAAGCGAAGGGCGGACGCTCTAGCTGCTGCGGGTGAGGAAGACGTCTGGGATGGGCAGGAACCCATCCAGAACACACCACCGTGGCTCCAGAGGAGGCGGAGGAGATCGCTAAGGCGGCCAGCACGGCGCTCTCGCTGTGCGCAGCCGTGGCGGTGTCCCAGGCGAGGATTACAGCCTGGATGACACAGATCCAGCGTCACTTCTGGTTACAGTAGGCAGCGGTCACAGAGCCAGCCAGGAAGGTTTTACTGGACGCTCCGATCAGCTCGGACGGGCTGTTCAGGCCCCAGTTCCTGACCATGGTTGATTCCATGAAGGCGGCATCGGAGCAGGCGGAGGACATCCGCCAGCACGTCGGCTGGCTCCAGCCAGCGGTGAAGCAGCAGCGACACCGGCGGCAGCAGCAGCAGCCAACCCGGCCACAGCGGCAGACGGACAGACACCAGCAGCAACAGCAGCCGAGGCGTCAGAATCGTCCGTCAGCGGCGGCTGGGGCACCGGCCCACACCTCCAGGGCACCGTCCCGCACCTACGGGCCCCCACCAGAGGTGGGTAAAAAGGGAGTGAGATACTCCCGTTCGGCGTCTGCTCCACGAGAGCCGCCGAGGAGACAGAGCGGCCTTGACGGTTTGGGAGGGAGTGTGAGGAAATAAAAACAAGCTTATTTTCCAACATGTTGGCTGAGTCATCAGTTTCAAATGTGTTTCACATATCCCCCACTCTGGGTAAACCAGCTGCCTATGACCTATCGGTTAATAGCCAGCAGGATTCGTTACAAAAGCCTCCGCATTTTAATCTATCGATTAATAAGCTGCGGAGCACAGTAATTACACCAGCTGCCTTCAATCTGGTGATTAGTAGGCAGCATGGTTCGCGGCAGGGATCTAATGGTTATGACTCTTCGGTTATTAAACCACAGACCTCGCGGCATTCTTCTGTCCGAGATACGCCACCTATACACGGTCATAATAAACCCAGGAGCGCAGTGTTAACGCCTCATGTGGATATTACTGCACACACCTCCACCCATCCTCTGAGCGTGTACACGTCTCATGATGCGAGGCGGAGTGATACGCAGCGTGTGGAGGCCTCCGCACAGCCCTTTCGCTCTAGGCCCACCTTGGGATGCCTCACGGGCAGCGGCGGCGAGGGCTCTGGCGTGGCTCGTCGTCATGACAACCACAACACATCTCGAGCATGCGCGTCCGCTGTCAGAGTGTTTCTCGGCGTGGCAGCGCATGTGTTTGATGGACGGATGGATGCACAGGCTGATCAGCAGAGGGTACACCCTGCAGTTCGCCTCCCCCCCCACACAGTTCAACGGGATACAGGTGACATGCCTAACATCCCGTGAACAGTGTCTTGCGCTCCAAGCAGAGCTACGGGAACTCCTGTTGAAAGAGGCTATTTCCGGGGTTCCCCAGGAGGAAGAAAATCAGGGGTATTACTCCCGCTATTTTCTTATCCCGAAAAAGACAGGGGGGATGAGACCCATCCTCGACCGGTCAGTTTTCAACAAGGCAATAATGAAACGGCCTTTTCACATGCTGACGGTCAAAAAGGTGCTAGAGTGTGTTCACCAGGGAGATTGGTTCACCTCTATAGACCTAAGGATGCATACTTCCATGTACCCATCATTCCGCAACACAGGACATTCCTGCGGTTTTCATTCCAGGGAATAGCGTACCAGTACAACCGTCTGCCGTTCGGCTATTCCCTGGCTCCTCGTACTTTTTCAAAGTGTGTAGAGACGGCGTTGCAGCCGCTACACAGAGGAGGGATAAGAGTACTATGTTTACCTGGACGACCTGCTGCTGCATGGCTCGCTCCAGGGAGGAAGCGGCTTTACAGACGGTACAACTCATATCGTATCTGTCATAGCTGGGTTTCATGATAAATTGGGAAAAGAGCTGTCCTATTCCAGCCCAGAGTATTGTTTACCTGGGGGTGGAATTGAACTCAGCCCGCATGAGAGCATGACTCTCACGGCAGAGAGTGGAGTGGACACGCTGACAGCTCTCCTTCGACGTGTCACACCCCGCAGCGTGGTGACGAAAAAGCCCCCCACAGTTCAATGGGATACAGGAAACACTCCTGTCCTCCCAGAAGCTATGTCTTGCGCTCCAATCCGAGCTGCTGGAACTCCTGTTGAAAGAGGATATTTCCAGGGTTCCTCAAAGGGAGGAAAATCAGGGGTTTTCACTCAAAGACTGGGGCAATGAGACATCCTCGATCTGTCAGTATTCCACATGCTGACGATCAAACAGGGGCTGGAATGTGTTCACCACGACGACTGGTTCACTTCCACCTGAAGGATGCATACTTCCACCCATCATCCCGAAACACGGGGAATTCCTGCGGTTTCTCATTTCAGGGAATATCAGACCAGACAATCGTCTGCCGTTTGGATATTTCCTGGCTCCTCCCGTTTTTGTGTAGAGAAGGCTGGAGCCGCTACACAGAGGAGGGATGAGAGGGTGGTTTCCTTTGGACGACCTGCTAGTTGCTGGCTCGCTCCAGGGAGGAAGTCGCTTTACAGACGGTACATCTCGTATCGCATCTGTCAAAGCCTGGGTTTCATAACAAGTTGGAAGAAGAGCTGTTCCCTTCCCTCTCAGACAAACGTTATCTGGAGTGGAATTAAAAACTCAGCCAGCAGCAGAGCGCTCTCTGGCAGCGAGTGAGAAACTGACAGCTCTCCTCCGGCGTGTCACAAACCACACAGCCCTCTCCGTAACCCAGCTGCTCGGCATTAGCGTCAGCTGGTCACGGGGGGGATTCCCCTGGGTCTCCCCCACAGGGGGAGTCTCCAGAGGTGCTTCATTCACTGCAGAAGCCTGCTGTTTTAACCTATTGGTTTATAAACTGCAGAGCTCGAGGCATTCCTCTGTCCCAGATATGCCTCCTACACACGGTCATAATAAATCCACGAGCACTGTTATAACGCCTCGTGAGGACAGCATACACACACCTCTCATCCTCTGGGCGTGTACGCGCCTCATGATGAGAGACGGAGTGGAATGCAGCGTGTGGAAACTCCCTCGCAGCCTTTTTGCTTCACGAGCAGCAGCGGCGAGGGCGTGGCACGTCACCATGACGACCATTACGGCACATCACAGAGAAGCCTCTCCCCCAGCAGTTCCATGGGATGCAAGAAACACTCCCGTTATCCCAGGAACAGTGTTATTCCCGGCGAATTGAACCGAGGGGCTCGCAGAACGCAGCAGCCGTGCAATGCGAGGAGTATGGAGACTCAGACCGGTGGATTTGGCTTTGGTGTTACGCGCACTAAAGCAAAGCCCCATTTGAACCTGATCAGGTTCCCCTTAACTGTATTCAGCCAAAGTAGTACTGCTTTTGGCTCTATCAGAGGAAAGGGTGATATGTCTGCTCTCCCGGTGGCTCCGTCAGGTCTCCGGATCCATGGAGATGCAGTTCAGCTGTTTCACGCCCTAACCCGGCTTCATGCCTATAAGGTCATCACAACTCTTTTAGGTCAAGAGTGATCACCCTGGCTGGCTTCTTCCCCCCTCCTCACAGGTCGGAGGAAGAAGAAACATCTCATCTCCTCTGCCCGGTGCCCGCGCTGTCTGCTATGTGGCGCGCACGGCGGCATTGCGTCGTTCTCAGCGCCTGTTTTTGCATTACAGAGAGCGCTCGATCGGGCAACCTCTGTCTACACAACGGCTGTCACACTGGCTGTGTGAGGCTGTGTCACAGGCATATGTCTCCTCTGGGGTGGAGCCCCCGGAGAATATCAAAGCGCACTCAACCAGAGGAAATTCCTCCATTCATCTTGGTCTTCCCCCTGCTCATTTATTCAATTGTATTTGAGGGATGTCTCCCTTTCCTCTCTGACACGCCCTGTACTGGGTGTCCTGTCAGAGTGAGTGACGTCAGGGATCCAGCTGTGCGCCTCTCTCCTGCCTCGCGGCACACAGAGAGCGGCCCTTTTTCCCCTCGTTGGAGAGGGAAGTTCCCCTTCCTCTGACATACTTCATAGGGAGTGCCTGGTCAGAGTGAGTGACGTCAGGGATCCAGCTGAGAGCTCTCCTACCTGGATGACACGGAGAGAGCGGCTGTTCCCCCTCTATGATCGCAGGACAAGGTGGGACCTTCGTCTCTACTTTCTCACAGCGGTCGGTATGTATTGTTCCCAGCCTTCACCCCGTCAGGAAAACAGGTATGTTTGCTCCAGGGACGGGGATGTGCCATTACGCATGGCACAACAGGCAGGGGGTGTTATTAAGCAGGTATGTCTGTGCTTCTAGTGCTGGACGGACCCCGTGGGGCGCAGACTACATCATGCTTCGCCCTTAACCCAATAGCGATAGCCTTAGAGGGCGAAGCCATATACGAAATATAACTGAGGTTACCTACTGTAACCCAGCTTCTATGAGTATTGGCGCAGCCCTCTAAGCACTGGGCCCCACTGGCTCTACGAATAGCTGAAGAAAAGTTATATTGTATGGGAGCAGATCGCCGGGCACCCTTCCTATTTATACCGGAAGGAGGCCCGAGGGTGGGGCCCACCTAGCGGGTGGGCGTGGACTACAAGTGTTTTCAGTACTGCGCGGGAGCGCAGAAGGGTAAACCCAATAGCGATAGCCTTAGAGGGCTGCGCCAATACTCATAGAAAATGGGTTACAGTAGGTAACCTCAGCTCTTTCAGTTGTGTGGTTTGTTTACATTTTACAGTGACGTTGACGTCACTACTTCTTCTTCAGTGGCACCTTAGAGCCCACTACTATTGCAATACTGCCCTGAGTGGCTGTTCTTGTTAAATAATGTTTGTGTCGCCACAGCGGCTCTTTTTATCCACCAGCTGCTCTCTGATTGGCCATCAGCGAGCGTATCGACGATCGTCCAATCAGAAGGGAGCTCACGTTGGGAAGCCTCTTTATGCGGCTTATTTAAAAATAAAACAGGACATATTTAACCAGACCATAACCCTTAATATAAAAAGTGTGATAAATAATCCCACAGAAACACTTGTTGACATTTTCAGTGGATCCAGAGAATGTTAATTATATTCAAATGTGTTAAGTTTGTAAGGTTTAAACACATTAATATGAAAACAATCCCTTAAACCTGAAACTAAAATGTGACAAATCCAATCTAAATGACTGCGATATATTCCCTGTACTGAAGTAATACTAAAAAAACACAATATCTGCATTAAAACAGTACACTGTACGGTTAATGAAACATTAAGAGGTAAACAAACATAACATGTAAGTGGCTTTGGATAAAAGCGTCTAACACGTAACTTGTAATGTAATGATAAGCTTTCAGAGGTGCAACAATCAGGGGGCTGCAGGTCTGGAAACAGTAGCTGGAGCAGTTGGCTTTGTCCTGTAAAAACATCCTGAAGTTGACCTGTTGTCTAATGAAGTGGTGGAACACGCTGGAGATACCTGGTTGCATTACAAAGTGAATCTCTATTTCCAGAGAAATATAGAATGTTTGGAAGTGTTTGGAAAGAGCTCAAACACAGATCAATACATAGCAAGCACACCATCTGTCAGGTGTGGCATGACAATATACAGTATCATATCAAACAGGTATTTTAAGCCACTGCAATATTTCACATGTCAAATTCTGACGGCGTGAAAAAACATGCAGACATCATTGCTGACGTGATAATACCTCCAGTTATTAACTGTTAAATCAAACGTTTATTCATGTTTAGCATTTGTAATGACTCAATAAATGCATTAGATATTATGCATATAGATATCACAATAACTATTTATTTTCAAACACATTAATACAAAAAGAGAAATAAAACATATAGCCTAATTCAAATGTGTAATAATAATGTAATATTCTATTGGAAAGCATTTAACTCTCCTCTTGCTATGAAATAAACAAAGTAATCAACTATTTCAAATGTATTGTAGTAAGTAGAATCGACAAGGAGTACTGCAGCTAATGATCTGAGTACTTCTACGTTTACTTTAGACGCAGGTCTGAGTACTTCTACTTTTACCTTAGAAGCAGATCTGAGTACTTCTACCTCCTCAGTTTAAATGAAATGACTGTAAAAGCGAAATTTCCGACGCGTCCCTGAAGGCATCCCTTTAAGGTGGAGTTTCACGGTGCTGCAACGGCTTGTCGGAATTTCAGTCCAAATAAACTGAACAACCGGAGACTTTCTGACCCCATTGACCCCCCATTGATCCCCCGGTGATCCGGCTGGTGCTCCGCTGTTCGGTAAGTCCTCGTGTTCAGCCTCAGTTTGTAAATGCTGCTGTTTTAACCTTAGCTGTGCTTTAAAAGGATGCTTACATTATGATGCACGCTTTTCAAATTAAGACACGATGTCTAACCATCTATCATATTTTTCGCGCACAGCCCGCCGGGTATATGATTTTAACTTTGTGGATTTGAGCCTTTATTGGAGAAGAAGTTGTGTTTGCAGCGTTCTTATTATACATCCATGGTTTGCACCGAGAAGCCATTTTGGTGCGTTCACGTTGCATCGGGTGAAAACCGTCAAAAATGAAAATCAGAACATTTCCAAGTAGGAGAGGTGGAAGAAGGACTCAGATATTGTATTTGACTAAAAGTAGAAGCACTCAGATCTTGTACTTGACTAAAAGTAGAAGTACTCACTTAATTAAAGCATTAATTAATTAACGCTGACAATTATTTTATGGCGCATTAACAGTTTGAATTATTAAGTGTTTGCAAACCAAATGTTACTGCACTTGTGTTCATATAGCAGTACGATTACAATAAAAGTGCATAATACTGTTTTCACTATATAATTTTTCGTAGAACAATCATGCGATTAATTGACATTAATAACCAATGTTAATCGTTTCCCTGCACTAAAATAAATGTATGTATGACAAACCAAAAACACAAGTGAGACCCTCAAAATTAGCAGAAAACGGACCCCTTTTATATATAGACATTTGTATTCATTGGGATGAACCCCTTGAGATGCACCATCTCGTTTTCAAGGGGGTCCCAACAATAGCAACAACTTACAGACATACATAAACAAAAAGACAAAATGCAAAACATGACACACAAGACAAACCACATACAGTCTGTTAAGTGAAATTCAAGCAATGCACACAATCATTACAATTTGAGACAGTCGAACAAATCAGTTTCATCAATATCAGTTAATAACAAGTACAGACCAGTTGAAAGTGAGATAACAATGCATGTTTAAACATACCCAATGCTGCAAGAGATCTAATAGCAGCAGGTAGTCAGTTGGGGCTTTGAAAATGAACGCTCTTCTGCCAATCCATTTTTTAGCAGAGGGGACAGAGAAATACATCTGAACAGAATGTCTAACTTGATGATTTGGTGAGTAGGGTACAAAATACTGCTAATAAGGGGGATAGTTAAGATAAATGCATCAGCTGGAGCCAATGCATGTGTCTTCTTACATTTAAAGAAGGCCATTTAAGTTGGTTATAAAT
Organism: Gymnodraco acuticeps; assembly: GCF_902827175.1. Classification (NCBI taxonomy): domain Eukaryota; kingdom Metazoa; phylum Chordata; class Actinopteri; order Perciformes; family Bathydraconidae; genus Gymnodraco; species Gymnodraco acuticeps. The sequence continues at coordinate 18,276 of NW_022990894.1, forward strand.
TGTGCAGTGATGTGTACGAAAAGGACAACCAAGAACAAATCTGCATAATCTATTGTAGGCTATGTTGAGTGGAGCAAGATCTGATTTATGTGCATTTTGGTAGACAACATCACAATAGTCCATAATCGGAAGAATAAGTTGAGAAGCAATTCTCTTTCAGACACTGAGTGTAAAACAATTGCGAGAGCGGTGTAAAACACTGATTCCGTAATTGACTTTTTGTATTACATGCTTTATATGTAGTTTAAATGAAAGTTCAGAATCTAGCCATACACCAATATATTTAAAGCTATCAACTTTATGCAGAGAAGTGCCATCCTTACATGTTATTACTACATTAGGTTTGGATTTGAGCTTCTGCCTGGTACCAAAGACCATGGTATAAAATTTTGTTTTATTAAGCAGTAGTTTATTGTGTGATAGCCAGTCCTGTAAGATATTAAAATCCGATTGAAGAGAGATCTGAATTTGTGCGAAATCTGATTTGGATGTATATATGACAGTGTCATCAGCATAAAGGTGAGTACAACAATTAATGAGACAAGAAGATAAATCATTTATGTAAATGGAGAACAGAAGTGGGCCCAGAGTTGATCCTTGGGGTACACCCTTTTGTTGGATCAACAGGTCAGACTGTTTTCTATTAACTTGTTAAGCCCCGAGCCTGTTTTTCAGGTCTCAGACTCGAAAATGACATTCCCAGAACAAATGACCATATATTTTCTTCTAAAAGGGTTAAATTAATAATCTTTTTTCTCAAAGCAAGGTTACACCTGTGAGTTGGATGTAGAAGTGTCAGAATCAATATAGATGTTTTTATTTAAAAGTAAATTCAGATTGAACACAGTAAAAAAATGTAAGTACTTATAGTGAAAACCACCCTTGGATGATGGGATGGTAGACTAAAAGCTTTAGGAATCCAAACTACAACATATAATAAGTACCCTGTATCAAGATTGATACAAAACAAGTGAAATTTGACCTTTTTAGAGAGATTTAGCACAAAAAAACACTTCTGGGGTCATTTGGGTGGATTTGACCTATCTTGGTCGATTTTGCTGATTTATAACGCTCTCTCAAACCGTCAGAGCCAATGGAATTGAGGGGAACTCCCACATACTCCTTATTTGGTAATGTGTGTGTGTGAGACTGCCGCATAGCCAAGACCGGAAGCTGCGATAACTCTGGTGCCTACCATGAGCAGCTAACTTTTACTCTCCGATTTTTACATTAAAATGGAATTATGGATTATAAATAAAAACATTTATTACACAGAAACATTATCAACCTATGGATTAATCGATTCAGCCGCGTTTTTTCTCGTTTTAATGCCATTGAACACGTCTTTTGATCAGATTGACAGCTATGGTGAGACGATCTCCCGTAAAAGCTCCGTAAAGGTATGTGTTGTGATGTCTGTGTTTGCTTCCCCTGTCAAGAGTTCGGATTACTCAGTGATGATATATATATCACTCAGTCGCGTTGACGGGGGGTATTCGGTTAACGCGAGTGCGACCACTGCTCCCCAGCCCTGTTGTTGCCATTTTATTTTCTGTTAAATAAGGTTAGTTAGACCATGAGTTAGACCCGAGTCTTCCTGACAGTTCACAGTGTGCCGCTGCCCGGTGTAATTCAAATGTACCGCCGCGCGCACCGCAGACACACAGCTGCTGCCCAGCGCAGCACCGGAAGTGGAACTGCTGGGAGAAAAACTGACTATCAGAAATGTAACGTTATCTTTGATAATATTTCGTCTCCTCATTTTTCGTCAACGAAAGTAAAGAGAGATTTTGGCATAGTTTTTATTTAGTAAACTACATTTTCGTCTCGTCAATTTTCGTCAACGATATTGCATGATGATTTCGTTGCAGTTATTGTTTACTGCCGTCAGTGCCGTCTCGTCATCGTCTCGTTTTCGTCATGGACAAAAAGGTCGTTGATGAACATATTTCTTTTTAGTCAACGAAATTAACACTAGTGTCAACAACATCTCAGCAGTCATGACACGTCACGTAAACAGGTCTCTGTTTTTAGAGAAGATGAGAAAAATAAAAAACAAGAGAAGAGAGGAAACCGAGGAGAAAGTCACTTAGCTGCACCATCGAAGTGGATCAACATGCTACCATTAGCAGCAGCCTCATCTCTAGGGATGTTCGTCACCCAGGAGAGTTTGAGGTAGACATGAAGATTGCCTCCGTGTCTTTGTGAGTAGAGAAGCGTTGTTGTGTGCCATCAACAACAAAGCGGAGGGTGCACGGGTAGAGGAGAAAGTATTTCATGTTGAGTTCACGGAGCTTGCGTTTGACTGGATCGAAGCTCCGGCGTCTTCTGGTAAGCTCGGGACTGAAATCGGGATATATGCTGATGTGTTTCCCATTGTAGTCCAGAGACTTTTTCTCCCTGGCAAGACGAAGGATTTTTACTTTGTCCTGGAAGTTCAGCAGCTCGATCATGATGGCCCGCGGGCAGGCACGGGAGTTTTGCCTGGCAGTCGGCGAGCGGTGTGCCCTCTCAATGATCGGCAGGGAAGGCATCTGGCACCAGGAGCTGCGGGATGAGCCGAGACATGAAGCCTATAATGTCACTGCCTTCAGCGGACTCCTGGATTCCTACGAAGCGAAGGTTAGAACGTCGGCTCAGGTTCTCCAAGTCATCAACTTTAGACATTAGGAAGGAGTTGTCTTTCTCAAGCTGCTTGACTCGAGCGACACACTCGTGTACATTGTCCTCATTAGTCAAATTACATACTGAATACCACACGGAGCAACACTGTGAGCGCATACATTTACGTACACAGCGTGGGGATGTCATAGTAAAGCACTTTAATACATGGAGTAAAGGTCACCATCACAAAGCAATTCTTAACAATAACAACAACCGTAATGCTTTAGCATTAAAACACCATAGACTGTAAATATAAGGAAAACACAGACACTCATCACCGAGGACACAATATCAATCGATCCAGCAGAGGCCAAACACAGAAGATCAACAAAATATATGACATAAATGAACTTACCAAAGCTGAAGGCTCACTTGAAAAGAAAAGCGGCACGGCGGTCCTTCCTCTGACAGAATGTGTCTATCACTTTGGGGATGAAGTCCTGTAGTTGCTGGATCAACTGGCTTTCAATTGAAAGCATGGCCAATGCGTTAAGTCGCGGCTGTCCCATGGTGTTGCGAGTGAAAGTCTTTATCCTTTTGAGGGTGTAAAAGTTCCTCTCTGACTCGGATGTCATCATCGGAGTTGTCTCAGTGTATCCTCCAAGTTGTTCTCGTGAATGGATTTCAACAGAGACAGGGCAGTGTTTCCAGTGTGAAGCTCACTGTGGCGGTAGAGCGTGGTCAGCTCAGACTTCAACTTCTCCTTGTTTCCCAACGCAGGTCAGTTTCACAGCGCAGTCAAGCTCAGGTGTAGGAAATGACAGGACATGCTGTGGGAAGAATGAGCTGTCAACAAGCTTTGCAGCGATCAAATGGTCACTCTGTGAGAACCTCTGTTCCACCTGTGAGATGACTGTGTCACAAGCCTCCTTCATCACCGGCGCTGTGCTGCTGACTTGCCGGCCTGGCTCGTCTGTTCCATCATGAGCGGTGGCGGCCAATGCATCAGTTTGCTGCCTCATTTTCTGGACATGTTCCTTGAAACGGCAGAGCGCGCTGTTGATCCCAGGTGCATCGATGCTTCGTTTTTGCAGAGTGTTGTATAAAACATCCACTTCTGGCATAAGCAACGAACAAAACTCCAGGAGCTGCATAAATGCTCGGTCCCGCAGTTTCTTTGACAGGCCGTATGACTCACTTATGGTGACCGCATCCCATCCTGGTTGTGCGCGTATATGCTCCATACACTGAAGCAGTGCTTCTCGGGTCTCCCAAACCGCGTTCACAGTTCTGCTTTTAAAGTTCCATCTCACAGTCGGTGGCCGTGAAATGCGTCTCTGTGTTGCCTCTGCAAGAGCTGCAACACGTTTTGGAGCACCGGAGAAAAAAGAGGAAAAAAGCAGTTAGATCTGCAAAAAACACCTTCAGGATGCTCATCCTTGCTGAACTGCTGCAGGGTCAGGTTCAGTTGGTGGGCGTAGCAGTGAACTAACTGAGCGTTTGGGTACGTCTCTTTCATCACCGTCTGTACCCCGTGCACGTTACCGCTCATGACGGCCGCCCCGTCATAGGTCTGAGCGATTAGCTTTTCTTTCAGCTTCCGGGGTTCCAGAACAGCCTTGATGCTGTTAGAGAGACCTACACCAGTTGTGTCCTTTACTTCCACAAACTCCAAAAAACGACTCAGCGTTAAACCCACGTTTAACTTTGCCCGCAGTCTGGACCATTTGGAAATCCGGTGGATGGTGGGCACCGAGGCGCTTTACCCCCAGTTTCTCTCCGAGACTAAGTGTCTCAAATGTGTGCTCCAGTAAATGGTCAACTTCATTCATTTTCTTTCAGTTTTTTACTTATTTTAATGGCTGGTGATGTTAGATATATGCTGCTCTCTCGTCTCCTCTTCAAACTACACGTGACGTTTCGCAGCACTGCACACGTGACGTTTACAGCCAATCAATTCTGAATTATGTGAGATGACGTATGGTGGGGATGGCAGCTCAATGCCCCTATGGTCATTATTTTTTTGCCACACACATTAAATAGAAAAATACTCTGAGCATGCGCAGTGTAGTTTTTACAGTCAACGTTCACTTAGACAGTGAGAGGGAGGGGCAGGATCGGGTTTTGTCCCACATGGCTCTAAACAGCTCAAAACGGCACCGTAGACACTAATTAGAAGAACACAGACTAAAACATCAATGTACAGATGAATCGGATGCAGGTGGGGCAAAGCGCCATCTTTTTTTTAACATGAGTGTGTGCGGGGAGATTTCCTTTTGATTCTATTGGCTCTAACGGTCAAAGAGATGTCACATGTCAAAATCGAAGAAGGGGGGCCAGAGATGAGGAAAATCCACCCAAATGACCCCAGAAGTGTTTTTTTCTTGCTAAATCTGTCTAAAAAGGTCATATTTCACTTGTTTCCCATCAATCTTGATATAGGGTACTTATTATATGTTGTAGTTTGGATTCCAAATGCTTTTAGTCTACCATACCATCATCCAAGGGTGGTTTTCACTATAAGTAATTATTATTTTTTGGACGGACACAATAATTAAATTGTTTTTACTGTGTTCAATCTGAATTTACTTTGAAATAACAACATCTATATTGATTCTGACACTTCTACATCATACTCACAGGTGTAACCTTGCTTTGAGAAAAAATATTATTAATTTAACCCTTTTAGAAGAAAATATATGGTCATTTGTTCTGGGAATGTCATTTTCGAGCCTGAGACCTGAAAAACAGGCTTGGGGCTTAACAGGTTAAGAGGTTAATCACCGAAAAATGCAATTACGATAGAAATTGTCCCCTGTCAAAAGTTTCTATGGTGTACTACTCAAGCTCAAGGTCATGGCTTCTTCATTTGTTTTTTTCTAGAGGTTTTTTAGAATTCTTCATAATTTATTGGGTCTTTAAAAATTGCCTGAACAATTTATCAGATGTTATGATAGTGATTAACTACCATAATGTTCGAAGCCTTTACGCGCTTGTAAAATATTTCGAATGGATCCATGTTTCTTAGAGATTTACAATTTTAAAAATGTTACACATTGCTGAGTTGCATCTTAAATTAATATTAATATTTCCAACTCTTACATGATGTATACCCCTTTTATGTGGCGTATACTATGTACTCTTTTATATCCTCTATACCCTGCCCTTCAAAGAACAGAGAATAGGAAGGTGTAAAAGGTTTTGGGTTTTCAAAGTCTCTGTTAACTAACTCAAACTCTGTTTTCTGTCCCACAGACTGAAGAGCGCAGCAGACGATGCTCTAAAACACCAAAGAAGTGTCTTGTTTTCTTCTGCAAAGACCCGAGAAATCAAATATATCAGGAAGAGGCAAGACCGGAGCTCACACATAACTCGAGCCCTGCATGCGGCGTCTCGTCGCTGCGGTTCTCTCTCTCTCTGTGTTCCTGAGAAAGTGTGTGTGAGCTCCAGCTCTTTTGATCCATCATCTGTGTGTCTGGATAAACCTCTGAATGGACTCTGTGCTCTTTTTTCTGGAGTGTTTACCTCGGACTATAGGAGCTAGCTTAGCATGCTAACTGGAAACACGTTAGCAACACTAGTCAGATTGAGAGTTTGACGGAGAGAGAAACGGTGTGTTTAACGGAGTCTGCAGGGAAAGGTGATCTAGGAAACATGAGTAAAGTCCAGATGCTGCTGTCGTTGAAGAAGCAGCGACTCACTGCTGCTAATGAAGAGATATTTGCTCTGTTTGAACAAACGATAGCAGAGCTCGAGGAGGAGCTGGCTCTTTCCAAAGAGGAGAACGAGAGACTCCAGAAACTACTGGACGCTGTTTTACAGCCTCAGCTTCGGATACACAGAGCAGATGTCCAGCAGCTGGTGGTGGTTAAAGAAGAGCCTCTCCCTGACCAGCAGGAGGGGAGCACCAGCCTGGACCAGGAGGACCCAGAGCCCCCCCCCACACATTAAGCAGGAACAGGAGGGAGAGCAGCTTCAGGAGCTGGAGGAGGCTGAGATCACAAAGTCCACTTTCACTCCTGACCCTGTGAAGAGTGAAGATGATGAAGAGAAACCTCAGTCCTCTCAGCCTCATCAAAGACAAACTGAACACATGGAAACAGAAGCTGATGGAGAGGACTGTCGAGGACCAGAACCAGCCAGCAACTCAGATCCAGAGAGCAGTTTACAACCAAAGACTGAGGACCACACTGGAGACTCTTCTGAAGACACTGATGACTCTTCTGAACCTGACACTGAAGACAGTGCTGATTGGAAGGAGACCAGAGAACCTGCCTCAGGCTCAAACTCACTGAAAAATAGACAAGAATCCGTCAGTGATCCCCGACGTAGTGCTGGAAAGAACCCATTCAGCTGCTCAGTCTGTCAGAAAGCTTTTAGATATAGACAAAAACTAGATCAACACATGAGAGTCCACACAGGAGAGAAACCCTTTCACTGCTCAGTCTGTAAGAATGCTTTTTCACAGAATATACATTTAAAGCAACACATGACAGTCCACATAGGAGAGAAACCCTTTCGCTGCTCAGTCTGTGAGAAAGCGTTTAGATATAGAAACAAACTAGATCAACACATGAGAGTCCACACAGGAGAGAAACCCTTTCGCTGCTCAGTCTGTGAGAAAGCGTTTAGATATAGAAACAAACTAGATCAACACATGAGAGTCCACACAGGAGAGAAACCCTTTCGCTGCTCAGTCTGTAAGAAAGCTTTTTCACAGAATATGCATTTAAAGACACACATGACAATCCACACAGGAGAGGGAGCACACAGCTGCTCAGTCTGTGAGAAAGCTTTTTCATGGAGTGGAAGTTTAAAGAAACACATGAGAGTCCACACAGGAGAGAAACCCTTTCGCTGCTCAGTCTGTAAGAAAGCTTTTTCACAGAATATACATTTAAAGAAACACATGAGAATCCACACAGGAGAGAAGGCATTCAAATGCTCAGTTTGTGAGAAAGCTTTTTCACAGAAGGAAACTGTAAAGAAACACATGAGAATCCACACAGGAGAGAAAGCATTCAAATGCTCAGTTTGTGAGAAAGCTTTTTCACAGAGTGGAAATTTAAAGACACACATGAGAATCCACAAAGGAGAGGAAATATACAGCTGCAATGTTTGTGACAAAAGCTTTAAATGGCGTTATCTTTTCAAAAGGCACAAGTGTGTTGGTTTAATGAAAATAACGGAGAGGCAGAGCCTCCAATCAGCAGCTCAGCTGAACACATGGAAACGGAAGCCGATGGAGAGGACAATGAATAAGTCTTGTGACTGTTCACACGCAGTGGCGACTGGTCATTAGGGGCAGGTGGGGCACAGCCCCACCTAGTGTCAGCAGAAAGTATTAAAAAAAATGATTAAGAAAAAATGCAAAAAATAAATTAAAATATATATAAAATATATTTTAAGATCATGTTTAATCATCTGATTCGTCTGTACATTGCTGTTTTAGTCAGTGTTCATCTAATTAGTGTCTACAGTGTGTGCCTATTGAGCTGTTTAGAGCCATGTGGGACAAAACCCGATCCTGCCCCTCCCTCTCCCTGTTTAAGTCAATGGTGACTGTATAAAACTACACTGCGCATGCTCAGAGTATTGTCCTATTTAATGTGTGTGGCAAAAAAATAATGACCATAGGGGCATAGAGCTGCCATCCCCACCATACGTCATCTCACATCATTCAGAGCTGATTGGCTGTAAGTACGTGTTCCGCGAAAAGTGTGGTGTGTGAAGAGGAGACGAGAGAGCTGCAGTGACGCGTCCTACAACCCGGAAGTAAACTGCGCATGGCTTCCCTCGACAAAAAAGCAATGATATTTCTCCAAAGGATTTTAGAAAATAGCTCAAAATAAGATCTGTGGGAAACAAACCTGTTAGATAAATGCACGTTTTGTTCAGCCGGATAATATCCACATGTCTACCCTACTTTTATAATTTTCGAATCATAAATCTATTGATTAGATTAGATTTATGATAGACTTTTGAAACTACAAGAAGATAAGGAGGACTTTTACAAAAAAGTAATAGAGATTTTTGTCCAGAGGGATAGGCAAATGGACTTCATCTTCATGTCAAGGTAAGACTACAATTTTATTGAAAATGGGATCTTACTAAGAGAGAACAATTACATATTTAAATGATACAATTACATCTTTTGGGTATCCTTTTGTTGAACTGTCTGTTTAAAATTAATTGAAGCATCAGATAAAAAAAAGCTTTTGAAAATAATATTATATTTTGATTAAGGTCAAAATATAATATTTGTAAACCTGAAGAGTAAGTGCCAGTGCCTCACCAGCCATGAACCTCACTGCAGAAGCTTATAGACATCTACGTTTTTTGTGCCCCACCACTTTTGTACATATAAAAACGCCACTGTTCACACGTGAGAGAAATCTGTCTGTGGACAATATGTTTCATGTTTTTGTCATTCTGATGTATACGTTAACCACTGACTGTTGATGGACCACTGCTCATTTAAGGTGGTCTGACCTTTACAATGGACCTTAGTGTCTTAATGCAAACGTTTTGTAAAATGACTGTTATCACTGTATTATACTGTAAATGAAAAAGGCTTTAATCCTTCATGAAAGTCATAATATGGCATCTGTATTTATGTCCATTTTTGATTAGAAAACGAAATATGTCAGACATAGTTATTTTGATTGGCTAAATGTATTTTTACATTCTCAGTTAGCTTCAGGCCTCAGAGGAGAAGTATTGAGGTAGAAAGCTGGTGAAGCCATTTCCTTATATTCTGTTTGCACAGATAATAAACCTGGTTGGCAAGAAGGAAGTCATATTCATTCGACCACACAACACAACGCAGAGATACATAAATAGAGAAAACGGATATAATTTGTAAGTGAATTTATTAATGTGTTTAATAAATTCTGGCTAGGACAACCACACAAACGGCAGCAACTTTCCCTCGCAGCAGTGGAGATGGAGCATCAGAACCTGGAGAATACAGCAACAACAACAAGGATCCATTTGGAGATAGGTAAATGTAAATATTACAGTAATAGTGTACTTTCATTGTTTGGGTTTAGAGAGAGAGAGAGAGAGAGAGAGAGAGACTCCTGTCCCACCTCCCCATTTTATTTTGAGTTGTGCATTGTTATTTGTGCTTGAGAAACATTCCACTTGAACTTTATATTTTAATGAACTTAGTAATGATTGTCCTGTATTTCTTTCCGATTTCACAGCTGCCTGGGCCTAGCAGCAAGAACCTCCATCTGTGCCTGCACCCAGGTCAAGATCTACCGTGGCTCAAGGGCCTTCACCAGAGCCATCACCACCAAGGACCAGAGGAGCAGCATCACTACAGCAGCCTCCACCTCCATCTGTGCCTGCCACAAGATTAAGATACACCTCGTACAAAGGCCACCACCACAGCCATCACGATCAACCCAGCCAGCAAAGAAGTCTCGCCTAGCACACCTCCCTCCCGCCGACACAGCCACCAGCAGCCCATGCACCATCACCCCCACCTACACAGCAGCCAGACCCACTGTCTTGGAAGAAAGACAAAGAACATGGCACTGCTCCCCCTGTCTTTACGTTTATAATGAATAGTTGGTTGAGAAAGTTCTGATATTGTCAGGGTTCGTACAGTCATTAAAAACCTGGAAAAGTCATGGAATGCAATATTTTTCCCAAAGTTTTGGAAAAGTCATGGAAATATAAATAAAGTTGCATCAAATATAATTGATATGTTATCTAATCGCCGAAATAGTAATACTATAATGATAATAAATACTGTATCGTATAATGAAACGTAAAATGGCAACTGTGGCAGTATTTTGCTGGTGAGAGATGTTTACAATCACGCCATCTAGTCTACAGGAGCTACTATTTGATATAAAGATGCCAGGGAAGTGCAGTTTCAACAATGTATGGCTTCTAAAGAATAAGTAATTGTGGTTATCAAAAGACATTGACCCAAGACGTGCTAAATGCAAACTGTGTTGTAACATATTCAATATTTCGAATATGAAAGAGTCATTTCTTTGGTCATGGAAAAGTCATTTAAAATCATTGGTGAAAAAGTGTATGAACCTTGTATTGTAAATATTGAGATTTTACAGTTTCTCATGTTAACATAAATATTTGGTTGAAAAAAGAAGTTGTAATGCTCAATTTGTATTTGTACACATCACATGAACCTCAGTATGGAATATGAAGTCATGAATCAGTCCTGATGTAACTTTTCTGTGGTGAAAGTAGAGTGATAGAACTATTTTACTCCAATTCTAATTTACACATTTTCATTTTAGACATGAACAACACATTTATATAGGCATATAGTGTAATTCATATATTTCACTACTTTTGTGAACCAAAAACGTTGGTAAACCAAATCTGAAACACCAAAAAAAATGGATGACATGAGTACATCTGTGTTTTCACAAGAGTTAAGTTTTACAAAAATCTGATTTCTAAGCTAAGTATCTCATAAGACAGTGCTCTAAGGTGAGTGACATTGCATTTCTAGCAAGACCAGAGACTGAACATTTTGATATGTTACACCATGCCATGTTATAAGAAGTACATTTAAAAGGTGATTTAAGGAGACATAAATACCCTTCACTTCAGTTAGGAAAAGGGACCACATTACTCCTGTTCTGGCTGCCTTACACTGGCTCCCTATAGAACACAGGATAGAATTTAAAATGCTTATTCTCGCCTACAAAGCCCTTAATGGGCAGGCGCCATCTTACCTTAAAGAACTCATTATACCCTACTGTCCTACTAGGGCATTGCGTTCCAAGAATGCAGGGTTGTTGGTTGTTCCTAGAGTCTCTAAAAGTACAATGGGAGCCAGAGCCTTTTCTTATCAAGCTCCACATTTGTGGAATCAGCTTCCAGTTTGTGTTCGGGCGGCAGACACCCTATCCGTTGTTAAGAGTGCGCTTAAGACCTTCCTTTTTGATAAAGCTTATAGTTAGGGCTGATTAGATTCAGCCCCTAGTTTTGCTGATAGGTTTAGTTTGTCAGGGGACATCTTACTTCTTCCTTCTCTCTGTCTATACCTGTGTACTCTCATGTTCTTATTAACCCAGCTTCCCCAAATGTCTTTCTTTTTGGTGTCTATATACGCCGGGATCCGGAGTCATGGATGATCCTGCGCTCCTGTGTCCTGCATCGCGAGCCATGGATCTTGAGTCGTGGCTGTGGTCCTGGATCATAGGTCCTGGATGGATATCCTCGTGGATTCATCTTCCTATTATACACACATGCATTTCCAAACATTTGGACTACCTATGTTGCAGATGTATTATCTTTTCAATTTACACACGGCATCTATTGCACGTCTGTCCGTCCTGGGAGAGGGATCCCTCCTCTGTTGCTCTCCCTGAGGTTTCTCCCATTTTTCCCTTTAAACTGTGGGTTTTCTTCGGAAGTTTTTCCTTGTACGATGTGAGGGTCTAAGGACAGAGGGTCTAAGGACAGAGGGTCTTAGGACAGAGGGTGTCGTATTGTCATACTGATATTCTGTACACACTGTGAAGACCACTGAGACAAATGTAACATTTGTGATATTGGGCTATATAAATAAACATTGATTGATTGATTGACTGTAGTTCACTGAGCGGTTTCACACAAAAAAATGTGTAACTTCACAGTTTTACGACACATTTTATTTTTTGACTTGCAAAATGTTCTTTTAAATTGACAAACATCATATGTGTCATTCGTGGCACAATTCAAACGGGATCAAAAGATAACCTTTCTCTCTCCATTGACTTCAATGTATAATTTTCCGCTTCCGGGGTCCCATGGAGGCTCCCGGAAGGGGAGGGACTTCGCCTCTTTATTGCTCTTAAAACTCATTTCCCTGCTTCTCGTGGTTTCCTTGCATCTCTCCATGCTTCCCTGGTAGGAGGGACGAGTCACAGGGAAACGACGCAAGTGAGGGACGCAAGGAATCCATTTAACCGAAGTGAGGGGCCCATAGAAACGCCACTGCACACCGGTGAGCCATTTTGCCGTTTTTTAGCTACCTAGCGCCACATGTTTTGATGTGTGTTCTTGTCATTATCTCCGAGAGTTCGTATGATTGAGTGATAATGAGGGTACCCATCGATTCTGTGTCCCCTCACGATGTGAAACGATGTGTTGAGATGTGCAGCAAAGATAAACAATAAGGTTTTGTGAGCAGGGCCGCCCCTGGCCAACTTGGGGCCCCAAGCGACATTGTGAGATGAGCCCCCCCCCCCCCAACCGACGGGAGTGAAAACATTTTTTTTTTTAAACAAAGTAGGCTACTTTGCAAATATAATTACTGTTTATTATTATTATCAACACTTTTTTATGCAGTGAGGTAAATGGTTGTGCATGTATGTCGTTCAGTTTACAGGTGAATACGTCTGCATTTCCTGCCAAATACTAGCCTCAAAAAGATTAAAATATAATTAATGCAAATAAACTACTTCTTATAATAATAATCATAATCAATTCAATAATATTAATACTATATTATTTTATTATAATATAGTTGTAATATAGTCAAGACAAAACATGCTTATGACATGCTCAAAAACTGATATTTCTTAAATCTGTATTCTAGTTCCCTCTGTCAGCAATGTATCAACAACTACACACACATTTCTATCAGTATTTCTCTGTGTTGTGGTTGACATGATGATGACTGTTAGGAGTTAAGGGGAGAGGCTGAGCGTCACCATGAAATGTGCAAATTGACATAAAAATGAATATAAGCGGAAAAAATGCTCCATGTTTTTTAGGCTGTAAACTTTAACTGTTATGTAAGCCAACTAGACAGACAGTGTATCACTCTTCCTCCTGTACATTAGCAGATAAAAGGCATCACATAATGAATGAATGGTAAATAAAGAATGCTGGAAATAACTTCATCTCCATTAGCCTATATGCTCTGCAGAGACTGCCTTCTTCATGTCGTGAATCGCAGCTGATGTTTTAATATGGCAATTGGCAATTTGACTTATACAACATTCGCAAGTTGTACATTTGACTCATACAATAACCCACCTTCGAGTGATGCTCTATTTTCTTCAAGTTTTGTTTTTTTTCCCTCTAGCTTGCGCCGGAGTGAAACTGTATTTTCACCGACATCTCTTCACCTGCACTAGTGGCCGTATCAAAGCCGTGATTGGTCAGATGTCGATTCATTGCAACGGTGTCAGATTACAGACGTGCTCCCCTTGTCACCTCTCACTCTCGCGTGTCAGCCGGGGGTGTGCGGAGAATTGAGCGCAGCAGCTGAGGCCCTCTGGGCGGGGCCCCCTGCGCAAGGCGGGGCCCCATGCAGCCTGCGTGATTGGCCTGTAGGGAGGGGCGGCCCTGTTTGTGAGTGACTTTCGGTGCAGTCATCTGTTAGCATTTTTCGCTCGTTGCTAATTCAGAGGCTCAGCGTTAGCATTGTGTTTAAAAAAAAATAAAAATTCAAATGATTAGTTAGATGAGTTTCTTTCCGTTACATGGATATACAACATTCATAGTTTATTAAATGAACATGCCCTCAGACACTGTTTCCTGCAAGATGTTGCGGGACGGCCCGGAACCGGGGTTTCTCGGGCTTAACAGGTTAAGAAAATGGTCCCACTGCAACAAAGCTTAAAGGGATAGTGGAAATCCGCGAATTTTGGGTTTAACTTATGTATTTTTATTAAAAAGAAGCATATTAAACAATTTTTTTTAATTTCATGCGCCTAGTTTCATTTTATTTTCAATTTTACTGCGCCCTCTCACTGAAACGAAATACTTCGGGAATCGTCGGGAATCTTCGGGTGATGACGAGAACACAGGAAGACGGGCACAACAATGGCGGACATTCAATAGCATTTGCATGTGAATAGCCGACCTTTATTATGGTGAATAGATGTGTTTTGTATGGCTGTAGTGCGACAGAAAAATTCTACGTGACACAACGACATTGGATTAACCTTGAGATGCGTTTTTATTCCGTTGAACACAACTTTTGATCACAAATCAAAAAAGGTAAGACGTAATTATTGTAATATTTTTGGAACCGGATGTTGTTTACTTTCTCTTTTCTGGCTGATAGCTCCAGGAATTCGAGGTCTTACAGTGATGATGACATTACATGTGTGGAATCTGTGGAGTCTCAGCTTTAAATCGTATATCTTGTTTGTGCAGTTAAGATAGTAATAAGGGCATTTCTACCGTGTGTTGTGTGTAAAAAAGCGTTAGCAGTAGTTAGCATTGTTTCGCTCAATACTAATTCAAAGGCTTGGTATTACTCTTGTGTTTTTTCTAGCTAACAATTGTTCTTATTGTCAGTTAGCGGAGTTTCTTACCTTTAAAAGGGTATGAAACATTAATAGTTTCATAAATGTTAAGAAGCCCTGAGACATGTGAGAGAGAAAAAACGGTGGGAGGGGTCCACTGGGGGGACCTTCGGCCTTAACTGGTTAACAATGATTCATATTTGTAAAGGCTACAGGTGATCTTAAGATGCGTGAGCTATGCTTAGGGACCTACCAGTCAAGATTATTTGTGCGTAGGGGTGCATCATCTGGCGCCTGGTCCTGGTCATCCTCGCCATTGCCCATGCCGTGAACCATCACCTCGGGCTCGGGCTTGAACAAATAAGGACGTAATGGTCCATCGTCTGGCTCAATATTGTCACCATCGTCGCTTACTGAACCGGATTCAGATTCAGTTCCTAAAACGACATTTTCGTAGGAAAGCCGAGAGGATGTTTCTGACTCGCTATCATCACTGGATACCTCGTACAATCCTTCTTCTTTGTCTGGTATATTTGCCCTTCCACGTTCATTCTGCATAGACGCCATGGTTTGTTATCGTATCGTCTTCCTGAGTTTTCGTCACTTCCGGTTAGGCTGAGAAACATTTCGTTTCTAAAAAACTTCGGGGAAGCTGCAATAAAGTGCTTCTAACATGCGTAAGGCAATTATTATATTTTTTTAATCAGGTGTGATTGTTTTGGTACGTAATTATGCTTGTATATAAGTTAAAACGAAACTATTTGAGGTTCCATTTCCACTATCCCTTTAAATCCAATCATCCAAAATGGTCGCAGCGTGAATAAGCGCATCTCAAGCTCGTCTGGTTGTCGCTGTTAAATTAGCTCTTTAAAGCTCATATCATTGATCCACATGATCTGAACCCATGAACATTTGTATAACATAGTAAAGCGGCTCACTCCGGTCTGTGGATTATTGTATTTTTTGCATTTGCAACTATGGAGGGAAACATGTCTCTGCAAACTTTGTGGGACGCGATTCAGCAAATCAAGACCTACATGCTGACTCACATTGACTCAAAAATGGATCCCATTCAAAGTAGCTTGAGCAGGATACACAATTCCCTGTCTAGTTTGGGAGACCAGGTCAATTTGTTAGAGCAGCGTGTCGGGGCTAATGAGGACAATGTACACGAGTGTGTCGCTCGAGTCAAGCAGCTTGAGAAAGACAACTCCTTCCTAATGTCTAAAGTTGATGACTTGGAGATCCGGAGCCGACGTTCTAACCTTCGCTTCGTAGGAATCCAGGAGTCCGCTGAAGGCAGTGACATTATCGGCTTCATGTCTCGGCTCATCCCGCAGCTCCTGGGGTCAGATGCCTTCCCTGCCCTGCCGATCATTGAGAGGGCACACCGCTCGCCGACTGCCATCATGATCATGCATATAGATATCACAATAACTATTTATTTAACACATTAATACAAAAAGAGAAATAAAACATATAGCCTAATTCAAATGTGTAAGATAGAAACAAATGTATAATTATAATGTAATATTCTATTGGAAAGCATTTAACTCTCCTCTTGCTATGAAATAAACAAAGTAATCAACTATTTCAAATGTATTGTAGTAAGTATAATCGACAAGGAGTACTGTAGCTAATGATCTGAGTACTTCTACGTTTACTTTAGAAGCAGATCTGAGTACTTCTACTTTTACCTTAGAAGCAGATCTGAGTACTTCTACTTTTACCTTAGAAGCAGATCTGAGTACTTCTACGTTTACTTTAGAAGCAGGTCTGAGTACTTCTACTTTTACCTTAGAAGCAGATCTGAGTACTTCTACCTCCTCAGTTTAAATGAAATGACTGTAAAAGCGAAATGTCCGACGCGTCCCTGAAGGCGTCCCTTTAAGGTGGAGTTTCACGGTGCTGCAGCGGCTCGTCGGAATTTCAGTGCAAATAAACTGAACAACCGGAGACTTTCTGACCCCATTGACCCCCCATTGATCCCCCGGTGATCCCCCGGTGACCCCCGGTGATCCGGCTGGTGCTCCGCTGTTCGGTAAATCCTCGTGTTCAGCCTCAGTTTGTAAATGCTGCTGTTTTAATCTTATCTGTGCTTTAAAAGGATGCTTACATTATGATGCACGCTTTTCAAATTAAGACACGATGTCTAACTATCTATCATATTTTTCACGCACAGCCCGCCGGGTATATGATTTTAACTTTGTGGATTTGAGTCTTTATTGGAGAATAAGTTGTGTTTGCAGCGTTCTTATTATACATCAATGGTTTGCACCGAGAAGCCATTTTGGTGCGTTCATGTTACATCGGGTGAAAATCAGAACATTTCCAAGTAGCAGAGGTGGAAGAAGCACTCAGATCTTGTACTTGACTAAAAGTAGAAGCACTCAGATCTTGTACTTGACTAAAAGTAGAAGTACTCACTTAATTAAAGCATTAATTAATTAACGCTGACAATTATTTTATGGCGCATTAACGGTTTGAATTATTAAGTGTTTGCAAACCAAATGTTACTGCACTTGTGTTCATATAGCAGTACGATTACAATAAAAGTGCATAATACTTTTTTCACTATAGAATTTTTCGTAGAACAATCATGCGATTAATTGACATTAAAGAGCTTACGAAATGCTTTTAGCACCTGTTCGTGGGCTTGGTATATGATAGAGGTTACATTTGTATTGTGAAATGTGCCATATGATTTTTCATTATTGATGTATTTTTTAATAAATCACGATTATAACAGCATACAAATGTTGTCAGTTAGTAACAATCGTTCGTCGCTCTGGAAACAACAACTTCGGTCATTTCCGGCGGTGACGTCATGAGTAGAACACAGCTGAGCAGAACACAGCTGAGTCACCATTGTTTAAATGCCTTGAAGCAGCAAATATTAAAACAAAGGATGCACAACAACAAAACGCGAAGAATAATCGGCAAGCGATGTGTGGTATGGGGATGTCTCCAAATCTGGCTATGGGATGTTTTTGTGGCCAAAAAAATTGTCAAATGTCGCGTATATGGACCAAACAAGTGCGTCGTACGAGGGCGGACTTTGCTGGACCAGGTAACCCGGGGTCGATGAAACCTACAATTTGTGGGCAGCACTTTGAAAGATCGTGTTTCGACCAGTCCACAATGCTCGCTAAGGAAATTGGATTAAAAAAGAATTTCAAACTGAACAAAGATGCTGTTCCAACAATACTGCCAAGACCCCAAATGCCAGCACAAGCCACCACGCCGATTCCTACATGTCCCCCGATGCAGAGTCCTCCACTAAAGAGACGGCGAAATGCATTCTCCAAAAGGGAGAGAGCGAAGGTAAGCCGCGCTATTTGTTGTTCAATGTTTACAAGCATAAAGCCTGAATCAAAATGACATGTAAAATCTCACACATTTATGAGTTGATGTAAAATTATACCTCATACAACCGCTTCAAATTCTGAAAAATGTCAATATTATTACATAGGTATTGGAAACTTTGTTAAATTAAGCCACTGACCGAACTGAGGATAGCAACAATCTATTGGACATCCACACTGGGGGGGAAACTGTGTCTACACCAGTAAGTATACAGAACGGACTGTACAAATACCATTTGTATCTTCATCACATGTATGTACATAATTCATATATGTAATTGTTTGATTTTATAGCATTGCTCTCTCAATCAATTCAACCACATGTTGTATTATGAATGTTATTAGATATTATATTATGTATAAACGTGTGTTACCTTATTTACTAACGGTATCTCGGCACCGAAACCGTAGTTTTGGGTTTCCGACTTGGCTCGTTGTCAGCCGGTGACCAGCTGCCCAGACATTTCACGGGGGAAAAGGATGAAAACGGGGCTTCGGGTGCCGTGGGAAGAACCTCCATGTATTCACGTTCTTCACAGTAATCAGTTACATTGACACTGTATTGCATAGGCCTACAGACCAGCGCCATATAGATAGAATACAGACTACGGAGCTATTGATTGGTTGTCAATCTTATGTTTTTGAAAGTAGGCTAATACATTAACTGAAGGGGCTGGGCCGGGAGAGAGCGAGGCCCGCGTCAGAGGTCCACCCAAAACCGTCATGAAAAAGTTTAGCATTCTAATGCATCTAACTTTATGCACAATATAATAGTCTGGACAGCCCTGCAGCCCGTTCTAGGTTCTGATTGGCTCTCTAGGTTGGCATTCTAGCTTCTGACTGGCTGTCCAGGTTGTCAATCACAGCCGTGGGCATATTATACTTACGACTAGAATATAGTACAATTTCAAGCTAGTTTCAAAAATGTATTTGTAAAGTTGTGCTGTGTTTTGTACATTTCAGAATGAAATTGATGTGCAAACGGACCCCCCTCCACAAATACACCACAAGTCAGTATCTCTACCGCTACTTGAATACTGTGGCTCAAACTGGTATGGTTCCACCACGTTAGACTCACCGGCATCCTCTTCAATAAAATCCTCCTCTTCTTGAAAGTGCACCGAGTCTATTGACGACTCACTGTCACTCGATTGTGTCGAAATATCCGAGCCAGAGTCCGACATCAGCCATATAGTAAGTGTATTATTCAAAAAGGGTTCTACTCGTGACGTGCGTGACGTAACAAACCGGCGAAAGCCGTTTGGTCCGGAGCAGTCGTGTAACATCGGAAGCGAGCATGGAAAGTTGTAATAAATCACGATTTATAAATACAGCGGGCATATTGTCATCAATGACAAATGATTTCCCATTAATAATAGTATTTATTATCCTAATAAGAACAGTGTTGTCCTTCATTTCGTAAGCTCTTTAATAACAAATGTTTATCGTTTCCCTGCACTAAAATAAATGTATGTTTGACAAACCAAAAACACAAGTGAGACCCTCAAAATTAGCAGAAAACGGACCCCTTTTATATATAGACATTTGTATTCATTGGGATGAACCCCTTGAGATGCACCATCTCGTTTTCAAGGGGGTCCCAACAATAGCAACAACTTACAGACATACATAAACAAAAAGACAAAATGCAAAACATGACACACAAGACAAACCACATACAGTCTGTTAAGTGAAATTCAAGCAATGCACACAATCATTACAATTTGAGACAGTCGAGCAAATCAGTTTCATCAATATCAGTTAATAACAAGTACAGACCAGCTGAAAGTGAGATAACAATGCATGTTTAAATAAACCCAATGATGCAAGAGATCTAATAGCAGCAGGTAAAGTATTCCAGTCTGTTGGGGCTTTGAAAATGAACGCTCTTCTGCCAATCCATTTTTTTGCAGAGGGGACAGAGAAATACATCTGGACAGAATGTCTAACTTGATGAATTGGTGAGTAGGGTACAAAATACTGCTTTAAATAAGGGGGATAGTTAAGATAAATGCATCAGCTGGAGCCAATGCGTCTTCTTACATTTAAAGAAGGCCATTTAAGTTGGTTATACATTGTGCAGTGATGTGTACGAAAAGGACAACCAAGAACAAATCTGCATAGTCTGTTGTAGGCTATGTTGAGTGGAGCAAGATCTGATTTATGTGCATTTTGGTAGACAACATCACAATAGTCCATAATCGGAAGAATAAGTTGAGAAGCAATTCTCTTTCGGACACTGAGCGTAAAACAATTGCGAGAGCGGTGTAAAACACCGATTCCGTAATTTACTTTTTGTATTACATGCTTTATATGTAGTTTAAATGAAAGTTCAGAATCTAGCCATACACCAAGATATTTAAAGCTATCAACTTTATGCAGAGAAGTGCCATCCTTACATGTTATTACTACATTAGGTTTGAATTTGAGCTTCTGCCTGGTACCAAAGACCATGGTATAACATTTTGTTTTGTTAAGCAGTAGTTTATTGTGTGATAGCCAGTCCTGCAAGATATTAAAATCCGATTGAAGAGAGATCTGAATTTGTGAGAAATCTGATTTGGATGTATGACAGTGTCATCAGCATAAAGGTGAGTACAACAATTAATGAGACAAGAAGATAAATCATTTATGTCAATGGAGAACAGAAGTGGGCCCATAGTTGATCCTTGGGGTACACCCTTTTGTTGGATCAACAGGTCATACTCTTTTCATACTCGAAAATGACATTCCCAGAACAAATGACCTTATCTTCCCTTCTAAAAGGCTTAAATTAATAATCTTTTTTCTGAAATCAAGGTTACACCTGTGAGTTGGATGTAGAAGTGTCAGAATCAATATAGATGTTTTTATTTTAAAGTAAATTCAGATTGAACACAGTAAAAAAATGTAAGTACTTATAGTTAAAACCACCCTTGGATGATGGGATGGTAGACTTA
The DNA here is from genome assembly GCF_902827175.1 of Gymnodraco acuticeps. Classification (NCBI taxonomy): domain Eukaryota; kingdom Metazoa; phylum Chordata; class Actinopteri; order Perciformes; family Bathydraconidae; genus Gymnodraco; species Gymnodraco acuticeps. The sequence goes on from NW_022990894.1 coordinate 39,420, forward strand.
AAGCTTTAGGAATCCAAACTACAAAATATAATATGTACCCTGTATCAAGATTGATACAAAACAAGTGAAATTTGACCTTTTTAGAGAGATTTAGCAAAAAAACCCACTTCTGTGGTCATTTGGGTGGATTTGACCTATCTTGATCGATGTTGCTGATTTATAACGCTCTCTCTAACCGTCAGAGCCAATGGAATCGAGGGGAACTCCCACATACTCCTTATTTGGTAATGTGTGTGTGTGTGAGACTGCCGCATAGCCAAGACCGGAAGCTGCGATAACTCTGGTGCCTACCATTAGCAGCTAACTTTTACTCTCCGATTTTTACATACAAATTGAATTATGGATTATAAATAAAAACATGTATTACACAGAAACATTATCAACCTATGGATCAACCGATTCAGCCGCGTTTTTTCTCGTTTTAATGCCATTGAACAAGTCTTTTGGTCAGATTGACAGCTATGGTGAGACGATCTCCCGTAAAAGCTCCGTAAAGGTACGTGTTGTGATGTCTGTGTTTGCTTCCCCTGCCAAGAGTTCGGATTACTCAGTGATGATATATATACAGGGGTGCACATAACTTTTTTGCCCTGGTTCTCAAAGGAGCACCTGGAGATGTTGCTTGATGCTCATCCTTAAAATGAAATAAACCGTAACTTTTGAGGGGGTCTTGACTTTATTTGCCAGACACACGGCACTGAACACACATGCAGAGGTGAACACAGAACACACATGCAGAGGTGAACACAAGACAACATTAGCACGACCAGTAATCCTACAAGCTGTCATCACTACCCTCCTGACTGTTCTCCTCACTGTCTTCCTCTCTGTCAGACATGGTAGCTGATGATGTAGGCATACTTCTTTCTCTCTGGTTGAGTCTGTGATTAGCTGCTTGCATCCACAAGTCAACAGCTGGTTTTGGGTTGAAAGTCTCTGTTGTCATCTTAGACAAGTGGATGTAATCAAATAAGTATGTGAACATAACCAATAACCTACCATAGCCAATAACAAATGAATGTAATTGATTTTATTTGTGTTGTTCATTCATATCTTATTTTACCTTAACATTTATTTATTTATTTATGCATTTTTTTTATCTCTCCAGTTTTAAAGGATATTTTTGGTTACTGTCCTATAGTATACATTGGAATGATTTAAAACCTGTTTATCCCAATAATTATAAAGGCGTGCCTTGGAAATATGTGTTTACATAAATTGCGACCAAACCGTTTGAACTTAGACTAGGAGTCCTTTACCTCACTGAGCTGTAGTTATCAGTCTGACTGGAGAGGACTCTCCCTCCACATTATTGTAGAAACATCTTCTTATATCCGTTAGAGCAGCTAGCACGGCACCAGATTATAATAACAACAGCGCTGGTACCGGTGCACCCTCCCTCTCTCCCTCGCTCACTCGCATTTTGGCTGTGAGCTGCGGGCGCCAGATAATCCAACATCCCCCATTTTCATCACTTACAGCGCCCATCGTACAGGGCAAATGAAACGTGTAACCGGGGTGAAAAGGGTGTTACATTTACTTAATTATGAATATTGTTACATCAAGGCCGAAAATTAGGATGAGCGCCAACGGTAAAAAATGTTTTTTTCCCTCCCAGAGCAGCCAGCGCAGCGCCTCCACAGATCTGGCGCCCTAGGCGAACATCTAGCCAGGGCTACGGGCCCTGCGCACCTGCGCAACAGTTATGTGCAGCCCTGTATATATACCTAAATAATCTGTGGAACCTCAGCTTTAATCGGATTTGATCGGTGTTTTTGTGTTATGGCCACATTGCTTCCCTTCTGATAAAACAATGCATTCGCTTTTTTTCTCCGCCTCATTGTAGCGAAAATGAGCCCAAATATCACATTGTTTCTTTCTCCCAAGCAGTGGTGGCTTTAGACTTTTTCGTTGTCAGTCATTTTGACGGACAGGATCGTAACATTTCCGTCATAATCCATTATTACCCATCGAGTGCACAATTTATCAATCACTCGCGCTGACGGGGGGGTATTCGGTTAACGCGAGTGCGACCACTGCTCCCAAGCCCTGTTGTTGCCATTTTATTTTCTGTTGAATAAGGTTAGTTAGACCATGAGTTAGACCCGAGTCTTCCTGACAGTTCACAGTGTGCCGCTGCCCGGTGTAATTCAAATGTACCGCCGCGCTCAGCACAGACACACAGCTGCTGCCCAGCGCAGCACCGGAAATGGAACTGCTGGGAGAAAAACTGACTATCAGAAATGTAACGTTATCTTTGATAATATTTCGTCTCCTCATTTTTCGTCAACAAAAGTAAAGAGAGATTTTGGCATAGTTTTTATTTAGTAAACTACATTTTCGTCTCGTCAATTTTCGTCAACAATATTGCATGATGATTTCGTTGCAGTTATTGTTTACTGCTGTCGGTGCCGTCTCGTCATCGTCTCGTTTTCGTCATCGACAAAAAGGTCGTTGATGAACATATTTCTTTTTAGTCAACGAAATTAACACTAGTGTCAACAACATCTCAGCAGTCATGACACGTCACGTAAACAGGTCTCTGTTTTTAGAGAAGATGAGAAAACTTAAAAACAAGAGAAGAGAGGAAACCGAGGAGAAAGTCACTTAGCTGCACCATCGAAGTGGATCAACATGCTACCATTAGCAGCAGCCTCATCTCTAGGGATGTTCATCACCCAGGAGAGTTTGAGGTAGACATGAAGATTGCCTCCGTGTCTTTGTGGGTAGAGAAGCGTTGTTGTGTGCCATCAAGAAACAACGCAGAGGGTGCACGGGTAGAGGAGAAAGTACTTCAAGTTGAGTTCACGGAGCTTGCGTTTGACTGGATCGAAGCTCCAGCGTCTTCTGGTAAGCTCGGGACTGAAATCGGGATATATGCTGATGTGTTTCCCGTTGTAGTCCAGAGACTTTTTCTCCCTGGCTAGACGAAGGATTTTTACTTTGTCCTGGAAGTTCAGCAGCTCGATCATGATGGCCCGCGGGCTGGCACGGGAGTTTTGCCTGGCAGTCGGCGAGCGGTGTGCCCTCTCAATGATCAGCAGGGAAGGCATCTGGCCCCAGGAGCTGCGGGATGAGCCGGGACATGAAGCCTATAATGTCACTGCCTTCAGCGGACTCCTGGATTCCTACGAAGCGAAGGTTAGAACGTCGGCTCAGGTTCTCCAAGTCATCAACTTTAGACATTAGGAAGGAGTTGTCTTTCTCAAGCTGCTTGACTCGAGCGACACACTCGTGTACATTGTCCTCATTAGCCCCGACACGCTGCTCTAACAAATTGACCTGGTCTCCCAAACTAGACAGGGAATTGTGTATCCTGCTCAAGCTACTTTGAATGGGATCCATTTTTGAGTCAATGTGAGTCAGCATGTCGGTCTTGATTTGCTGAATCGCGTCCCACAAAGTTTGCAGAGACATGTTTCCCTCCATAGTTGCAAATGCAAAAAATACAATAATCCAGAGACCGTAGTGAGCCGCTTTACTATGTTATACAAATGTTCGTGGGTTCAGATCATGTGGATCAATGATATGAGCTTTAAAGAGCTAATTTAACAGCGACAAACAGACGAGCTTGAGATGCGCTTACTCACGCTGCAACCATTTTGGATGATTGGATTTTAGCTTTGTTGCAGTGGGACCATTTTCTTAACCTGTTAAGCCCGAGAGACCCCGGTTCCGGGCCCTCCCGCAACATCTTGCAGGAAACAGTGTCTGAGGGCATGTTCATTTAATAAACTATGAATGTTTTATATCCATGTAACGGAAAGAAACTCATCTAACTGATCATTTTAATTTGTTTAAAAAATAAAACAAATGGGGGGGAGAGAGAGAGGAGGGGACAGAGAGGGGGGGAGAGAGGGGGAGTGTCAAATTACATACTGAAGACCACACGGAGCAACACTGTGAGCGCATACAGTTACGTACACAGCGTGGGGATGTCATAGTAAAGCACCTTAATACATGGAGTAAAGGTCACCATCACAAAGCAATTCTTAACAATAACAACAACCGTAATGCTTTAGCATTAAAACACCATAGACTGTAAATATAAGGAAAACACAGACACTCATCACCGAGGACACAATATCAATCGATCCAGCAGAGGCCAAACACAGAAGATCAACAAAATATATGACATAAATGAACTTACCAAAGCTGAAGGCTCACTTGAAAAGAAAAGCGGCACGGCGGTCCTTCCTCTGACAGAATGTGTCTATCACTTTGGGGATGAAGTCCTGTAGTTGCAGGATCAACTGGCTTTCAATTGAAAGCATGGCCAATGCGTTAAGTCGCGGCTGTCCCATGGTGTTGCGAGTGAAAGTCTTTATCCTTTTGAGGGTGTAAAAGTTCCTCTCTGACTCGGATGTCGTCATCGGAGTTGTTACTATTATTTTGACCAAAATAACAGTCTCAGCAAACGTATCCTCCAAGTTGTTCTCGTGAATGGATTTCAACAGAGACAGGGCAGTGTTTCCAGTGTGAAGCTCACTGTGGCGGTAGAGCGTGAACAGCTCAGACTTCAACTTCTCCTTGTTTCCCAACGCAGGCCACAGTTTCACGGCGCAGTCAAGCTCAGGTGTAGGAAATGACAGGACATGCTGTGGGAAGAATGAGCTGTCAACGAGCTTTGCAGCGATCAAATGGTCACTCTGTGAGAACCTCTGTTCCACCTGTGAGATGACTGTGTCACAAGCCTCCTTCATCACCGGCGCTGTGCTGCTGACTCGTCGGCCTGGCTCGCCTGTTCCATCATGAGCGGTGGCGGCCAATGCTTCAGTTTGCTGCCTCATTTTCTGGACATGTTCCTTGAAACGGCAGAGCGCGCTGTTGATCCCAGGTGCATCGATGCTTCGTTTTTGCAGAGTGTTGTATAAAACATCCACTTCTGGCATAAGCAACGAAAAAAACTCCAGGAACTGCATAAATGCTCGGTCCCGCAGTTTCTTTGACAGGCCGTATGCCTCACTTATGGTGACCGCATCCCATCCTGGTTGTGCGCGTATATGCTCCATACACTGAAGCAGTGCTTCTCGGGTCTCCCAAACCGCGTTCACAGTTCTGCTTTTAAAGTTCCATCTCACAGCCGGTGGCCGTGGTATGCGTCTCTGTGTTGCCTCTGCAAGAGCTGCAACACGTTTTGGAGCACTGGATAAAAAGTAGAAAAAGCAGTTAGATCTGCAAAAACCACCTTCAGGATGCTCATCCTTGCTGAACTGCTGCAGGGTCAGGTTCAGTTGGTGGGCGTAGCAGTGAACTAACTGAGCGTTTGGGTACGTCTCCTTCATCACCGTCTGTACCCCGCGCACGTTACCGCTCATGACGGCCGCCCCGTCATAGGTCTGAGCGATTAGCTTTTCTTTCAGCTTCAGGGGTTCCAGAACAGCCTTGATGCTGTTAGAGAGACCTACACCAGTTGTGTCCTTTACTTCCACAAACTCCAAAAAACGCTCTGTAACTGTGAGGTCAGGCATAATGTATCGCAGCACAATCACCATTTGCGATTTACAGGAGACATCGGTTGTCTCGTCGGCCTGAACGGCAACAAATGATGTGTTGTCCACTTGCTTGGCTATTTCCTCCCTGTACACATCATACATGCAGTCCAAGAGTTCATTCTGTATGGTGCTTGATGTCCCTTTGAAAACAAGCTGAGCTTCGTAGTGCCGTCGAAGCCTGCAATCACCCTCACACATTGTCTCGAAAATTGACCTGAATATCCCTGGATTCAGAGAGTCCGTCGACTCGTTGTGGCCCCGCAGTGCTGTCTCACATTTCCCACACAGTTTAATACAGGTGATGATCCGACCAAGCACGTACCTGTTTTCTTCCACCTTCCTATTATGATCATCAATGCCGCGTCTGTAGGCGCTGTCAATCTGAGCTGCAACATTCACCCTTCCAAGTAATCCCAATTTTACGGCATTTTCCAAACGACTGTTGCTGCTCTCATGCTTCATTGTCCTCTCCGAAATATGCTTTAAGTCCTTGTAACCTGTCCTCGACCAAGTACCTTGATCTTCAACAAAAAGCAGGCAAGGAAAGAAAAAGAAGGAATTCTTCTGGATGCTTGCCGTTAGCCATTTATTTTTAGCAAACCACTCAGCGTTAAACCCACGTTTAACTTTGCCCGCAGTCTGGACCATTTGGAAATCCGGTGGATGGTGGGCACCGAGGCGCTTTACCTCCAGTTTCTCTCCGAGACTAAGTGTCTCAAATGTGTGCTCCAGTAAATGGTCAACTTCATTCATTTTCTTTCAGTTTTTTACTTCTTTTAATGGCTGGTGATGTTAGCTATATGCTGCTCTCTCGTCTCCTCTTCAAACTACACGTGACGTTTCGCAGCACTGCACACGTGACGTCAATTCTGAATTATGTGAGATGACGTATGGTGGGGATGGCAGCACTATGCCCCTATGGTCATTATTTTTTTGCCACACACATTAAATAGAAAAATACTCTGAGCATGCGCAGTGTAGTTTTTACAGTCAACGTTCACTTAGACAGTGAGAGGGAGGGGCGGGATCGGGTTTTGTCCCACATGGCTCTAAACAGCTCAAAACGGCACTGTAGACACTAATTAGAAGAACACAGACTAAAACAGCAATGTACAGACGAATCAGATGATTAAACATGATCTTAAAATATATTTTATTTAAAAAATAAAAAATAAATTGTATTTTTTTGTAATCATTATTTGTAATACTTTCTGCTGACACTAGGTGGGGCTGTGCCCCACCTGCCCCTAATGACCCGTCGCCACTGCCTGTGTGGTAGTCTGGTCAAAAGTGGTCTTCAATGGCATTAAAACGATGCTGAAGTTAATCCATAGGTTAATCCAATGTGTCTGTGTCCCTTTGAAATGATTTCTGATAATCCATGAGCAATAAATCAGCTTTTCGGTTTTGAAATGTCAGAGCTAGAGACAGCTTCACTCTGGAGCAAAACTGTGTGCACGAAGCGCCATCTTTTTTTTTTTAACGATTCTATTGGCTCTAACGGTCAAAGAGATGTCACATGTCAAAATCGAAGAAGGGGGGGGGGGCCAGAGATAAGGAAAATCCACCCAAATGACCCCAGAAGTGGGTTTTTTTCTTGCTAAATCTGTCTAAAAAGGTCATATTTCACTTGTTTTGCATCAATCTTGATACAGGGTACTTATTATATGTTGTAGTTTGGATTCCAAATGCTTTTAGTCTACCATACCATCATCCAAGGGTGGTTTTCACTAGAAGTAATTATTATTTTTTGGACGGACACAATAATTAAACATTTTTTACTGTGTTCAATCTGAATTTACTTTAAAATAAAAACATCTATATTGATTCTGACACTTCTACATCATACTCACAGGTGTAACCTTGCTTTGAGAAAAAAGATTATTAATTTAACCGTTTTAGAAGAAAAGATGTGGTCATTTGTTCTGGGAATGTCCTTTTCGAGTCTGAGACCTGAAAAACAGGCTTGGGGCTTAACAGGTTAAGAGGTTAATCACCGAAAAATGCAATTCCGATAGAAATTGTCCCCTGTCAAAAGTTTCTATGGTGTACTACTTAAGCTCAAGGTCATGGCTTCTTCATTTGTTTTTTTCGAGAGGTTTTGACAATTCTTCATAATTTATTGGGTCTTTAAAAATTCAAAAATTGCCTGAACAATTTATCAGATCTTATGATAATGATTAACTACCATAATGTTTGAAGCCTTTACGCGCTTGTACAATCTTTCGAATGGATCCATGTTTCTTAGAGATTTACAATTTAAAAAATGTTACACATTGCTGAGTTGCATCTTAAATTAATATTTCCAACTCTTACATGATGTATACCCCTTTTATGTGGCGTATACTATGTACTCTTTTATATCCTCTATACCCTGCCCTTCAAAGAACAGAGAATAGTAAGGTGTAAAAGGTTTTGGGTTTTCAAAGTCTCTGTTAACTAACTCAAACTCTGTTTTCTGTCCCACAGACTGAAGAGCGCAGCAGACGATGCTCTAAAACACCAAAGAAGTGTCTTGTTTTCCTCTGCTAAGACCCGAGAAATCAAATATATCAGGAAGAGGCAAGACCGGAGCTCAGCTCCCATTGGCTCACACATAACTCGAGCCCTGCATGCGGCGTCTCGTCGCTACGGTTCTCTCTCTCTCTGTTCCTGAGAAAGTGTGTGTGAGCTCCAGCTCTACTGATCCATCATCCGTGTGTCTGGATAAACCTCTGAACGGACTCTGTGCTCTTTTTTCTGGAGCATTTACCTCGGACTATAGGAGCTAGCTTAGCATGCTAGCTGGAAACACGTTAGCAACACTAGTCAGATTGAGAGTTTGACGGAGAGAGAAACGGTGTGTTTAACGGAGTCTGCAGGGAAAGGTGATCTAGGAAACATGAGTAAAGTCCAGATGCTGCTGTCGTTGAAGAAGCAGCGACTCACTGCTGCTGCTGAAGAGATATTTGCTCTGTTTGAACAAACAATAGCAGAGCTCGAGGAGGAGCTGTCTCTTTCCAAAGAGGAGAACGAGAGACTCCAGAAACTACTGGACGCTGTTTTACAGCCTGAGCTTCGGATACACAGAGCAGATGTCCAGCAGCTGGTGGTGGTTAAAGAAGAGCCTCTCCCTGACCAGCAGGAGGGGAGCACCAGCCTGGACCAGGAGGACCCAGAGCCCCCCCCACACATTAAGCAGGAACAGGAGGGAGAGCAGCTTCAGGAGCCGGAGGAGGCTGATATCACCAAGTCCACTTTCACTCCTGACCCTGTGAAGAGTGAAGATGATGAAGAGAAACCTCAGTCCTCTCAGCCTCATCAAAGACAAACTGATCACATGGAAACAGAAGCGGATGGAGAGGACTGTGGAGGACCAGAACCAGCCAGGAACTCAGATCCAGAGAGCAGTTTCCAACCAAAGACTGAGGACCACACTGGAGACTCTTCTGAAGACACTGATGACTCTTCTGAACCTGACACTGAAGACAGTGCTGATTGGAAGGAGACCAGAGAACCTGCCTCAGGCTCAAACTCACTGAAAAATAGAAAAGAATCTGTCAGTGATCCCCGACGTAGTGCTGAAAAGAAACCATTCAGCTGCTCAGTCTGTCAGAAAGCTTTTAGATATAGACAACAACTAGATCAACACATGAGAGTCCACACAGGAGAGAAACCCTTTCGCTGCTCAGTCTGTGAGAAAGCTTTTTCACGGAGTGGAAATTTAAAGAAACACATGAGAGTCCACACAGGAGAGAAACCCTTTCGCTGCTCAGTCTGTAAGAAAGCTTTTTCACAGAGTGGAAGTTTAAAGGAACACATGATAATCCACACAGGAGAGGGAGCACACAGCTGCTCAGTCTGTAAGAAAGGTTTTTCACAGAGTGGAAGTTTAAAGAAACACATGAGAGTCCACACAGGAGAGAAAGCATTCAAATGCTCAGTTTGTGAGAAAGCTTTTTCACAGAGTGGAAGTTTAAAGAAACACATGAGAGTCCACACAGGAGAGAAAGCATTCAAATGCTCAGTTTGTGATAAAGCTTTTTCACAGAGTGGAAATTTAAAGGAACACATGAGAGTCCACACAGGAGAGAAAGCATTCAAATGCTCAGTTTGTGAGAAAGCTTTTTCACAGAGTGGAAATTTAAAGACACACATGAGAATCCACACAGGAGAGAAAATATACAGCTGCAATGTTTGTGACAAAAGATTTAAATGGCGTGGTGTTTTCCAAAGGCACAAGTGTGTTGGTCGTCAGTCCTCACGGCTTAATGAAAATAACGGAGAGGCAGAGCCTCCAATCAGCAGCTCAGCTGAACACATGGAAACAGAAGCCGATGGAGAGGACAATGAATAAGTCTTATGACAGTTCACACGTGAGAGAAATCTGTCTGTGGACAATATGTTTCATGTTTTTGTCATTCTGATGTATACGTTAACCACTGACTGTTGATGAACCACTGCTCATTTAAGGTGGTCTGACCTTTACAATGGACCAGCTAGTCTTAGTGTCTTAATGCAAACGTTTTGTAAGATGACTGTTATCACTGTATTATACTGTAAATGAAAAAGGCTTTAATCCTTCATGAAAGTCATAATATGGCATCTGTATTTATGTCCATTTTTGATTAGAAAACGAAATATGTCAGACATAGTTATTTTGATTGGCTAAATGTATTTTTACATTCTCAGTTAGCTTCAGGCCTCAGAGGAGAAGTATTGAGGTAGAAAGCTGGTGAAGCCATTTCCTTATATTCTGTTTGCACAGATCATAAACCTGGTTGGCAAGAAGGAAGTCATATTCATTCGACCACACAACACAACGCAGAGATACATAAATAGAGAAAACGGATATAATTTGTAAGTGAATTTATTAATGTGTTTAATAAATTCTGGCTAGGACAACCACACAAACGGCAGCAACATTCCCTCGCAGCAGTGGAGATGGAGCATCAGAACCTGGAGAATACAGCAACAACAACAAGGATCCATTTGGAGATAGGTAAATGTAAATATTACAGTAATAGTGTACTTTCATTGTTTGGGTTTAGTTAAATAGGTTGTAAGAGAGAGAGAGAGAGAGAGAGAGAGAGAGAGAGAGAGAGAGAGAGAGAGAGAGAGAGAGAGAGAGAGAGAGAGAGAGACTCCTGTCCCACCTCCCCATTTTATTTTGAGTTGTGCATTGTTATTTGTGCTTGAGAAATATTCCACTTGAACTTTATATTTTAATGAACTTAGTAATGATTGTCCTGTATTTCTTTCCGATTTCACAGCTGCCTGGGCCTAGCAGCAAGAACCTCCATCTGTGCCTGCACCCAGGTCAAGATCTACCGTGGCTCAAGGGCCTTCACCAGAGCCATCACCACCAAGGACCAGAGGAGCAGCATGGACGGTCCTGCACAGAAGCCCTGAAATGGCTCTATACAGGACCGTCCTGTACACAGCTCTCTGACATGGCTATATACAGGACGGTCCTGTATATAAGGTCTCTGAAATGGCTATATACAGGACGGTCCTGTACACAACGCCAAATGGCTATATACAGGACCGTCCTGTACACAGCTCTCTGAAATGGCTATATACAGGATGGTCCTGTGGATAAGATATCTAAAATGGCTATATACAGGACCGTCCTGTACACAGCTCTCTGAAATGGCTATATACAGGACGGTCCTGTATATAAGGTCTCTGAAATGGCTATATACAGGACGGTCCTGTACACAACGCCAAATGGCTATATACAGGACCGTCCTGTACACAGCTCTCTGACATGGCTATATACAGGACGGTCCTGTATATAAGGTCTCTGAAATGGCTATATACAGGACCGTCCTGCAGCTAACGTCAAATGACTATATACAGACCGGGCTATTATAGCATGCTTAAGCAAGTTTCGTGGGTGGTAATGTAGGGATAGGATTCACAGATAAATATTCTCACGACAACATTATTTTCAATGAGTTTCCCCTCAATATAAAATTGTGGCAATTAAATCTCTTTCCATGCCAATTGCTTAGCTTTTTATGCTGATTTCAGTCTTTTTTTTGGCTTATCTTTTTATGTTGTTTCAATCATTTTCTACTTTATATTTTCCAATGCACAATGTTTTACTTGTAAAGGATATCACTGCATACTTTAAAGACTACTCGGTTTTATTAAAACTGAAGGTTTTTTTTTAAAGAATACGCCGACATTTCGTTGACGTGTAGTGATTTTGCATTGAAAGCAACACAAATCATTTATCGGCTACGCCGGCATTTTTATTTTAGAAATCGGAGAAACCGTATTTTGAATTGTATGTAGTATGCTGTACATGTTTGTAATTTATCCTGCTGTAAACGTTAATTGTACACCAATTATATCTATATTTCTGTAGACTACATAAAAAGCGACTCGATTTTTCTGCCGATAAAGACGTGAAAATCCCATGAAATGTCAGGTTTCATTTCTAAAATTGGTGAAGGTCACCCTCTGGTTTCAAACTAGGGCTGCAACAAACGACTAATTTGATAATCGATTAATCTATCGATTAATGAAACGATTAATCGATTATTCGGATCGTTAAGGTTTTAACTGTACTACTACTTATATCGATACTGCTTATCGATCCGGTCCTTTTAACGATAGTATTAACGGTTCTTTTGACAAGAAATAAGGTAAACTAACTAAACAAATTGTGAACAAAACTAACATTGCTTTTTATTTTAATTAAATGCATAATATTTCACATCAAAAGAAACAACAATGTTTTAACAAATCATATTAAATAATGTGAAGATAGAACTGTAAACAGAATAGCTGAAACTTTAACAAAATAAATAACTCAGTTACCTCTAATCATTAACCCATGTTTGTATAACTGAGTTAACTCTGTGTGTTGCTGCTAGCATACATAACACCTGACGTGGAAACGTTCCTCGTGGACGGAGCTACAGAGCTGCTAGAAAGACAGTCGAACCCGGTGCATTCCTCCGTCTGGATGTGGAGCACTTTTGCTAAATGTTTAGACAAATTGCTCGTGTTACCGCCCTTACATGCTAAACTCTTATTGCACTTTTGGTAACGAGTATTGTCCACATCGAGACGGCTAAAGTTTAACCACACCTCGGAGCGCGTTCTCTCCGCCATCTCCTCCGTGTGTGTGTGTTGCTGCGTGTAGCAGCTGCGTGTGTGTGTGTGTGTGTAAACTGCCCCGTCCCCTCGCAAGCAGGCGGGGAGAGATCTCTCGTCTGAATTGGGAAGATCGAAAATACATTATAGACGCATTTTATAGTCATATTGCATATTAGAAACGGAGTTGGCGACACTAAGACTGCGATATAATGTTTATGTAGCAATAATACATATGACATATGTTTTAAATGTCTCCTGTACGGTCCTGTATATAGCCATTTCAGAGGGTTGTGTACAGGACGGTCCTGTATATAGCCACTCCCTGGAGATGCAGTTCAGCTGTTTTACGCCCTAACCCGGCTTCATGCCTATAAGGTCATCACAACTCTTTTAGGTCAAGACAGAGTGATCACCCTGGCTGGCTTCTTCCCCCCTCCTCACAGGTCGGAGGAAGAAGAAACATCTCATCTCCTCTGCCCGGTGCGCGCGCTGTCTGCTATGTGGCGCGCACGGCGGCATTGCGTCGTTCTCAGCGCCTGTTTTTGCATTACAGAGAGCGCTCGATCGGGCAACCTCTGTCTGCACAACGGCTGTCACACTGGCTGTGTGAGGCTGTGTCACAGGCATATGTCTCCTCTGGGGTGGAGCCCCCGGAGAATATCAAAGCGCACTCAACCAGAGGAATTTCCTCCTCGGAGGAGGAATGTCAGTGGAAGATATTTGCACGGCTGCATCTTGGTCTTCCCCCTGCTCATTTATTCAATTGTATTTGAGGGATGTCTCCCTTTCCTCTCTGACACGCCCTGTACTGGGTGTCCTGTCAGAGTGAGTGACGTCAGGGATCCAGCTGTGCGCCTCTCTCCTGCCTCGCGGCACACAGAGAGCGGCCCTTTTTCCCCTCGTTGGAGAGGGAAGTTCCCCTTCCTCTGACACACTTCGTAGGGAGTGCCAGTCAGAGTGAGTGACGTCAGCAGTGGTGTAGTGGGCGTTGGACGCGGGGGTACGCCGTACCCCCACTTATTTGGAGCATGATCTTTTTTTTAAGTCTAATAAATATAAAATCATTGCCAGTGTTATCAGTTGCAAGTGTGTATTTGTTGTAATAATGACGAAAACATAATACATTTCACAGTAGCCTAATTATAATACAAAATAAAAACAATTTCCTTAAAAAAGTATGATTCATCATCACGCTCGTGACCCCGCGGTCACTGACACACCCACGGCGAGCCAGCTCGCCGCGCCCGAGATTTTGCGGCAGCTCTTAATCTCAAGAACACTAACGAAAAAGCTCTATAATGGCAGGCTAACATGTTTTACTTGACTTATTTTCTAAAAAGAATATAATTCACAAGAAGAAAGAGGCTAGCAGCACCGAAGCTACAAGTGAAGCTGCAGTACAATACATCATCATAAGAGCCGCCTAAAGACGTGGATAATACCAGCTAACGTGCACGTTAGCTGCGCTAGCAACGTTGAGCTAGCTAGCTCAAGCTCACCTTTCCCAGAGGGACGGAGGAGATGTGGCGGAGGAAACAAGAGGCTTACCCGTGGATACACTGCAAAGCTGGGAAACTGGGCTGCAAAGTTTGTTCATCCATTTCGGATTTATCAGCCTTCAAAACCCAAGGTGTGTGTGTGTGTGTGTGTGTGTGTGTGTGTGTGTGTGTGTGTGTGTGTGTGTGTGTGTGTGTGTGTGTGTGTGTGTGTGTGTGTGTGTGTTTGGGGGTGGGTGAAAAGCAGCGCTGTCTGCTTATTTGCAATGTAGGCTAGGCCTAATCAGAATAATGTCAAGTCCAGATTCAATATTGTTTGCCTAAGTCATATGTCAATTGATATATCGGTAGTTTCTGTGGACCTGTCTGCCCGTTGTGTGAGTGCACTGCGCGCATGCGCGGCATTGTTTTGGATGACCTAATTTAAATAGCGTCCCCCCAGTAAAAAAATCCCCACTACACCACTGGACGTCAGGGATCCAGCTGAGAGCTCTCCTACCTGTCTGACACGGAGAGACCGGCTGTTCCCCCTCTATGATCGCAGGACAAGGTGGGACCTTCGTCTCTACTTTCTCACAGTGGTCAGTATGTATTGTTCCCAGCCTTCACCCCGTCAGGAAAACAGGTATGTTTGCTCCAGGGACGGGGATGTGCCATTACGCATGGCACAACAGGCAGGGGGTGTTATTAAGCAGGTATGTCTGTGCTTCTAGTGCTGGACGGACCCAGTGGGGCGCAGACTACATCATGCTTCGCCCTTAACCCAATAGCGATAGCCTTAGAGGGCGAAGCCATATACGAAATAGAACTGAGGTTACCTACTGTAACCCAGCTTCTATGAGTATTGGCGCAGCCCTCTAAGCGCTGGGCCCCACTGGCTCTACGAATAGCTGAAGAAAAGTTATATTGTATGGGAGCAGATCGCCGGGCACCCTTCCTATTTATACCGGAAGGAGGCCCGAGGGTGGGGCCCACCTAGCGGGTGGGCGTGGACTACAAGTGTTTTCAGTACTGCGCGGGAGCGCAGAAGGGTAAACCCAATAGCGATAGCCTTAGAGGGCTGCGCCAATACTCATAGAAGCTGGGTTACAGTAGGTAACCTCAGCTCTTTCAGTTGTGTGGTTTGTTTACATTTTACAGTGACGTTGACGTCACTTCTTCTTCTTCAGTGGCACGTTAGAGCCCACTACTATTGCAATATTGCCCTGAGTGGCTGTTCTTGTTAAATAATGTTTGTGTCGCCACAGCGGCTCTTTTTATCCACCAGCTGCTCTCTGATTGGCAATCAGCGAGCGTATCGACGATCGTCCAATCAGAAGGGAGCTCACGTTGGCACGGCTCTTATTTAAAAATAAAACAGGACATATTTAACCAGACCATAACCCTTAATATAAAAAGTGTTTGATAAATAACCCCACAGAAACACTTGTTGACATTTTCAGTGCATCCAGAGAATGTTAATTATATTCAAATGTGTTAAGTTTGTAAGGTTTAAACACATTAATAGGAAAACAATCCCTTAAACCTGAAACTAAAATGTGACAAATCCAATTTAAATGACTGCGATATATTCCCTGTACTGAAGTAATACTAAAAAACACAATATCTGCATTAAAACAGTACACTGTACGGTTAATGAAACATTAAGAGGTAAACAAACATAACATGTAAGTGGCTTTGGATAAAAGCGTCTAACACGTAACATGTAATGTAATGATAAGCTTTCACAGGTGCAACAATCAGGGGGCTGCAGGTCTGGAAACAGTAGCTGGAGCAGTTGGCTTTGTCCTGTAAAAACATCCTGAAGTTGACCTGTTGTCTAATGAAGTGGTGGAACACGCTGGAGATACCTGGTTGCATTACAAAGTGAATCTCTATTTCCAGAGAAATATAGAATGTTTGGAAGAGTTTGGAAAGAGCTCAAACACAGATCAATACATAGCAAGCACACCATCTGTCAGGTGTGGCATGACAACATACAGTATCATATCAAACAGGTATTTTAAGCCACTGCAATATTTCACATGTCAAATTCTGACGGCGTGAAAAAGCATGCAGACATCATTGCTGACGTGATAATACCTCCAGTTATTAACTGATAAATCAAACGTTTATTCATGTTTAGCATTTGTAATGACTCAATAAATGCATTAGATATTATGCATATAGATATCACAATAACTATTTATTTCACATTAATACAAAAAGAGAAATAAAACATACAGCCTAAATCAAATGTGTAAGATAGAAACAAATGTATAATAATAATAATAATGTAATATTCTATTGGAAAGCATTTAACTCTCCTCTTGCTATGAAATAAACAAAGTACTGTAGTAATCAACTATTTCAAATGTATTGTAGTAAGTAGAATCGACCAGGAGTACTGCAGCTAATGATCTGAGTACTTCTACGTTTACTTTAGAAGCAGATCTGAGTACTTCTACTTTTACCTTAGAAGCAGGTCTGAGTACTTCTACTTTTACCTTAGAAGCAGATCTGAGTACTTCTACCTCCTCAGTTTAAATGAAATGACTGTAAAAGCGAAATTTCCGACGCGTCCCTGAAGGCGTCCCTTTAAGGTGGAGTTTCACGGTGCTGCAGCGGCTCGTCGGAATTTCAGTCCAAATAAACTGAACAACCGGAGACTTTCTGACCCCGGTGATCCCCCGGTGATCCCCGGTGATGCCTCCATTGATGCCCCGGTGATCCCCCGGTGACCCCCCGGTGATCCGGCTGGTGCTCCGCTGTTCGGTAAGTCCTCGTGTTCAGCCTCAGTTTGTAAATGCTGCTGTTTTAACCTTAGCTGTGCTTTAAAAGGATGCTTACATTATGATGCACGCTTTTCAAATTAAGACACGATGTCTAACCATCTATCATATTTTTCGCGCACAGCCCGCCGGGTATATGATTTTAACTTTGTGGATTTGAGCCTTTATTGGAGAAGAAGTTGTGTTTGCAGCGTTCTTATTATACATCCATGGTTTGCACCGAGAAGCCATTTTGGTGCGTTCATGTTACATCGGGTGAAAACCGTCAAAACTGAAAATCAGAATATTTCCAAGTAGCAGAGGTGGAAGAAGCACTCAGATCTTGTACTTGACTAAAAGTAGAAGCACTCAGATCTTGTACTTGAGTAAAAGTAGAAGCACTCAGATCTTGTACTTGACTAAAAGTAGAAGTACTCACTTAATTAAAGCATTAATTAATTAACGCTGACAATTATTTTATGGCGCATTAACGGTTTGAATTATTAAGTGTTTGCAAACTAAATGTTACTGCACTTGTGTTCATATAGCAGTACGATTACAATAAAAGTGCATAATAGTTTTTTCACTATAGAATTTTTCGTAGAACAATCATGCGATTAATTGACATTAATAACAAATGTTAATCGTTTCCCTGCACTAAAATAAATGTATGTATGACAAACCAAAAACACAAGTGAGACCCTCAAAATTAGCAGAAAACGGACCCCTTTTATATAGACATTTGTATTCATTGGGATGAACCCCTTGAGATGCACCATCTCGTTTTCAAGGGGGTCCCAACAATAGCAACAACTTACAGACATACATAAACAAAAAGACAAAATGCAAAACATGACACACAAGACAAACCACATACAGTCTGTTAATTGAAATTCAAGCAATGCACACAATCATTACAATTTGAGACAGTCGAACAAATCAGTTTCATCAATATCAGTTAATAACAAGTACAGACCAGTTGAAAGTGAGATAACAATGCATGTTTAAATAAACCCAATGATGCAAGAGATCTAATAGCAGCAGGTCAAGTATTCCAGTCTGTTGGGGCTTTGAAAATGAACGCTCTTCTGCCAATCCATTTTTTTGCAGAGGGGACAGAGAAATAAATCTGAACAGAATGTCTAACTTGATGATTTGGTGAGTAGGGTACAAAATACTGCTTTAAATAAGGGGGATAGTTAAGATAAATGCATCAGCTGGAGCCAATGCGTCTTCTTACATTTAAAGAAGGCCATTTAAATTGGTTATACATTGTGCAGTGATGTGTACGAAAAGGACAACCAAGAACAAATCTGCATAGTCTATTGTAGGCTATGTTGAGTGGAGCAAGATCTGATTTATGTGCATTTTGGTAGACAACATCACAATAGTCCATAATCAGAAGAATAAGTTGAGAAGCAATTCTCTTTCGGACACTGAGCGTAAAACAATTGCGAGAGCGGTGTAAAACACCGATTCCGTAATTTACTTTTTGTATTACATGCTTTATATGTAGTTTAAATGAAAGTTCAGAATCTAGCCATACACCAAGATATTTAAAGATATCAACTTTATGCAGAGAAGTGCCATCCTTACATGTTATTACTACATTAGGTTTGGATTTGAGCTTCTGCCTGGGACCAAAGACCATGGTATAAGATTTTGTTTTGTTAAGCAGTAGTTTATTGTGTGATAGCCAGTCCTGTAAGATATTAAAATCCGATTGAAGAGAGATCTGAATTTGTGAGAAATCTGATTTGGATGTATGACAGTGTCATCAGCATAAAGGTGAGTACAACAATTAATGAGACAAGAAGATAAATCATTTATGTAAATGGAGGACAGAAGTGGGCCCATAGTTGATCCTTGGGGTACACCCTTTTGTTGGATCAACAGGTCAGACTCTTTTCCATTAACTTGTTAAGCCCCAAGCCTGTTTTTCAGGTCTCAGACTCGAATATGACATTCCCAGAACAAATGACCATATATTTTCTTCTAAAAGGGTTAAATTAATAATATTTTTTCTCAAAGCAAGGTTACACCTGTGAGTTGGATGTAGAAGTGTCAGAATCAATATAGATGTTTTTATTTAAAAGTAAATTCAGATTGAACACAGTAAAAAAATGTAGGTACTTGTAGTGAAAACCACCCTTGGATGACGGGATGGTAGACTAAAAGCTTTAGGAATCCAAACTACAACATATAATAAGTACCCTGTATCAAGATTGATACAAAACAAGTGACATTTGATCTTTTTAGAGAGATTTAGCAAAAAAAAACACTTCTGGGGTAATTTGGGTGGATTTGACCTATCTTGGTCGATTTTGCTGATTTATAACGCTCTCTCTAACCGTCAGAGCCAATGGAATCAAGGGGAACTCCCACATACTCCTTATTTGGTCATGTGTGTGTGTGAGACTGCCGCATAGCCAAGACCGGAAGCTGCGATAACTCTGGTGCCTACCATTAGAAGCTAACTTTTACTCTCCGATTTTTACATAAAAATTGAATTATGGATTATAAATAAAAACATTTATTACACAGAAACATTATCAACCTATGGATTAACCGATTCAGTCGCGTTTTTTCTCGTTTTAATGCCATTGAACAAGTCTTTTGATCAGATTGACAGCTATGGTGAGAAGATCTCCCGTAAAAGCTCCGTAAAGGTACGTGTTGTGATGTCTGTGTTTTTTTCCCCTGTCAAGAGTTCGGATTACTCAGTGATGATATATATACCTAAATAATCTGTGGAACCTCAGCTTTAATCGGATTTGATTGGTGTTTTTGTGTTATGGCCACATTGCTTCCCTTCTGATAAAACAATGCATTCGCTTTTTTTCTCCGCCTCATTGTAGCGAAAATGGGCCCAAATATCACATTGTTTCTTTCTCCCAAGCAGTGGTGGCTTTAGACTTTTTCGTTGTCAGTCATTTTGACGGACAGGATCGTAACATTTCCGTCATAATCCATTATTACCCGTCGAGTGCACAATTCATCAATCACTCGCGCTGACGGGGGGGTATTCGGTTAACGCGAGTGCGACCACTGCTCCCAAGCCCTGTTGTTGCCATTTTATTTTCTGTTAAATAAGGTTAGTTAGACCATGAGTTAGACCCGAGTCTTCCTGACAGTTCACAGTGTGCCGCTGCCCGGTGTAATTCAAATGTACCGCCGCGCTCAGCACAGACACACAGCTGCTGCCCAGCCGCAGCACCGGACATGGAACTGCTGGGAGAAAAACTGACTATCAGAAATGTAACGTTATCTTTGATAATATTTAGTCTCCTCATTTTTCGTCAACGAAAGTAAAGAGAGATTTTGGCATAGTTTTTATTTAGTAAACTACATTTTCGTCTCGTTAATTTTCGTCAACGATATTGCATGATGATTTCGTTGCAGTTATTGTTTACTGCCGTCGGTAACGTCTCGTCATCGTCTCGTTTTCGTCATGGACAAAAAGGTTGTTGACGAACATATTTCTTTTTATTCAACGAAATTAACACTAGTGTCAACAACATCTCAGCAGTCATCACACGTCACGTAAACAGGTCTCTGTTTTTAGAGAAGATGAGAAAACTTAAAAACAAGAGAAGAGAGGAAACCGAGGAGAAAGTCACTTAGCTGCACCATCGAAGTGGATCTACATGCTACCATTAGCAGCAGCCTCATCTCTAGGGATGTTCGTCACCCAGGAGAGTTTGAGGTAGACATGAAGATTGCCTCCGTGTCTTTGTGGGTAGAGAAGCGTTGTTGTGTGCCATCAACAACAAAGCAGAGGGTGCACGGGTAGAGGGGAAAGTACTTCATGTTGAGTTCACGGAGCTTGCGTTTGACTGGATCGAAACTCCGGCGTCTTCTGGTAAGCTCGGGACTGAAATCGGGATATATGCTGATGTGTTTCCAGTTGTAGTCGGCGAGCGGTGTGCCCTCTCAATGATCGGCAGGGAAGGCATCTGGCCCCAGGAGCTGCAGGATGAGCCGAGACATGAAGCCGATAATGTCACTGCCTTCAGCGGACTCCTGGATTCCTACGAAGCGAAGGTTAGAACGTCGGCTCAGGTTCTCCAAGTCATCAACTTTAGACATTAGGAAGGAGTTGTCTTTCTCAAGCTGCTTGACTCGAGCGACACACTTGTGTACATTGTCCTCATTAGCCCCGACACGCTGCTCTAACAAATTGACCTGGTCTCCCAAACTAGACAGGGAATTGTGTATCCTGCTCAAGCTACTTTGAATGGGATCCATTTGTGAGTTAATGTGAGTCAGCATGTCGGTCTTGATTTGCTGAATCGCGTCCCACAAAATTTGCAGAGACATGTTTCCCTCCATAGTTGCAAATGCAAAAAATACAATAATCCAGAGACCGTAGTGAGCCGCTTTACTATGTTATACAAATGTTCGTGGGTTCAGATCATGTGGATCAATGATATGAGCTTTAAAGAGCTAATTTAACAGTGACAACCAGACGAGCTTGAGATGCGCTTACTCACGCTGCGACCATTTTGGATGATTGGATTTTAGCTTTGTTGCAGTGGGACCATTTTCTTAACCTGTTAAGCCCGAGAGACCCCGGTTCCGGGCCCTCCCGCAACATCTTGCAGGAAACAGTGTCTGAGGGCATGTTCATTTAATAAACTATGAATGTTTTATATCCATGTTACGGAAATAAACTCATCTAACTGATCATTTTAATTTGTTTAAAAAATAAAAAAACACAATGCTAACGCTGAGCCTCTGAATTAGCAACGAGCGAAAAATGCTAACAGATGACTGCACCGAGATTCACTCACAAAACCTTATTGTTTATCTTTGCTTCACATCCAACCCATCGTTTCACATCGTGAGGGGACACAGAATCGATGGGTACCCTCATTATCACTCAATCATACGAACTCTCGGAGATAATGACAAGAACACACATCAAAACATGTGGCGCTAGGTAGCTAAAAACGGCAACCTGTGTGCAGTGGCGTTTCTATGTGTACAAAACTGGGGGGGACAGAGAGAGGTGGGGGTGAGAGAGAGAGGGGGCAGAGAGAGAGGGGGGGCGGAGAGAGGGGGGGAGGAGAGAGAGGGGGGAGGAGAGAGAGAGAGAGAGAGGGGGGAGGAGAGAGAGAGGGGGGAGGAGAGAGAGAGAGAGGGGGGGAGAGAGAGAGGGGGGACAGAGAGAGAGGGGGGAAAGAGAGGGGGGGAGAGAGGGGGAGTGTCAAATTACATACTGAAGACCACACGGAGCAACACTGTGAGCGCATACATTTACGTACACAGCGTGGGGATGTCATAGTAAAGCACCTTAATACATGGAGTAAAGGTCACCATCACAAAGCAATTCTTAACAATAACAACAACCGTAATGCTTTAGCATTAAAACACCATAGACTGTAAATATAAGGAAAACACAGACACTCATCACCGAGGACACAATATCAATCGATCCAGCAGAGGCCAAACACAGAAGATCAACAAAATATATGACATAAATGAACTTACCAAAGCTGAAGGCTCACTTGAAAAGAAAAGCGGCACGGCGGTCCTTCCTCTGACAGAATGTGTCTATCACTTTGGGGATGAAGTCCTGTAGTTGCTGGATCAACTGGCTTTCAATTGAAAGCATGGCCAATGCGTTAAGTCGCGGCTGTCCCATGGTGTTGCGAGTGAAAGTCTTTATCCTTTTGAGGGTGGAAAAGTTCCTCTCTGACTCGGATGTCGTCATCGGAGTTGTTACTATTATTTTGACCAAAATAATAGCCTCAGCAAACGTATCCTCCAAGTTGTTCTCGTGAATGGATTTCAACAGAGACAGGGCAGTGTTTCCAGTGTGAAGCTCACTGTGGCGGTAGAGCGTGGTCAGCTCAGACTTCAACTTCTCCTTGTTTCCCAACGCAGGCCACAGTTTCACGGCGCAGTCAAGCTCAGCTGTAGGAAATGACAGGACATGCTGTGGGAAGAATGAGCTGTCAATGAGCTTTGCAGCGATCAAATGGTCACTCTGTGAGAACCTCTGTTCCACCTGTGAAAGGACTGTGTCACCAGCCTTCTTCATCACCGGCGCTGTGCTGCTGACTCGTCGGCCTGGCTCGTCTGTTCCATCATGAGCGGTGGCGGCCAATGCATCAGTTTGTTGCCTCATTTTCTGGACATGTTCCTTGAAACGGCAGAGCGCGCTGTTGATCCCAGGTGCATCGATGCTTCGTTTTTGCAGAGTGTTGTATAAAACATCCACTTCTGGCATAAGCAACGAAAAAACTCCAGGAGCTGCATAAATGCTCGGTCCCGCAGTTTCTTTGACAGGCCGTATGCCTCACTTATGGTGACCGCATCCCATCCTGGTTGTGCGCGTATATGCTCCATACACTGAAGCAGTGCTTCTCGGGTCTCCCAAACCGCGTTCACAGTTCTGCTTTTAAAGTTCCATCTCACAGTCGGTGGCCGTGAAATGCGTCTCTGTGTTGCCTCTGCAAGAGCTGCAACACGTTTTGGAGCACCGGAGAAAAAAGAGGAAAAAGCAGTTAGATCTGCAAAAAACACCTTCAGGATGCTCATCCTTGCTGAACTGCTGCAGGGTCAGGTTCAGTTGGTGGGCGTAGCAGTGAACTAACTGAGCGTTTGGGTACGTCTCCTTCATCACCGTCTGTACCCCGCGCACGTTACCGCTCATGACGGCCGCCCCGTCATAGGTCTGAGCGATTAGCTTTTCTTTCAGCTTCAGGGGTTCCAGAACAGCCTTGATGCTGTTAGAGAGACCTACACCAGTTGTGTCCTTTACTTCCACAAACTCCAAAAAACGCTCTGTAACTGTGAGGTCAGGCATAATGTATCGCAGCACAATCACCATTTGCGATTTACAGGAGACATCGGTTGTCTCGTCGGCCTGAACGGCAACAAATGATGTGTTGTCCACTTGCTTGGCTGTTTCCTCCCTGTACACATCATACATGCAGTCCAAGAGTTCATTCTGTATGGTGCTTGATGTCCCTTTGAAAACAAGCTGAACTTCGTAGTGCCGTCAAAGCCTGGAATCGCCCTCACACATTGTCTCGAAAATTGACCTGAATATCCCTGGATTCAGAGAGTCCACCGACTCGTTGTGGCCCCGCAGTGCTGTCTCACATTTCCCACACAGTTTAATACAGGTGATGATCCGACCAAGCACGTACCTGTTTTCTTCCACCTTCCTATTATGATCATCAATGCCGCGTCTGTAGGCGCTGTCAATCTGAGCTGCAACATTCACCCTTCCAAGTAATCCCAATTTTACGGCATTTTCCAAATGACTGTTGCTGCTCTCATGCTTCATTGTCCTCTCCGAAAGATGCTTTAAGTCCTTGTAACCTGTCCTCGACCAAGTACCTTGATCTTCACCAAAAAGCAGGCAAGGAAAGCAAAAGAGGGAATTCTTCTGGATGCTCGCCGTTAGCCATTTCTTTTAAGCAAACCACTCAGCGTTAAACCCACATTTAACTTTGCCCGCAGTCTGGACCATTTGGAAATCCGGTGGATGGTGGGCACCGAGGCGCTTTACCTCCAGTTTCTCTCCGAGACTAAGTGTCTCAAATGTGTGCTCCAGTAAATGGTCAACTTCATTCATTTTCTTTCAGTTTTTTACTTCTTTTAATGGCTGGTGATGTTAGCTATATGCTGCTCTCTCATCTCCTCTTCAAACTACACGTGACGTTTCGCAGCACTGCACACGTGACGTACTTACAGCCAATCAATTCTGAATTATGTGAGATGACGTATGGTAGGGATAGAAGCACTTTGCGCCTATGGTCATTATTTTTTTGCCACACACATTAAATAGAAAATACTCTGAGCATGCGCAGTGTAGTTTTTACAGTCACCGTTCACTTAGACAGTGAGAGGGAGGGGCAGGATCGAGTTTTGTCCCACATGGCTCTAAACAGCTCAAAACGGCACTGTAGACACTAATTAGAAGAACACAGACTAAAACAGCAATGTACAGACGAATCAGATGATTAAACATGATCTTAAAATATATTTCATTTTTTATTTTTATTTTTTTTAAGTATTTTTTTGTAATCATTATTTGTAATACTTTCTACTGACACTAGGTGGGGCTGTGCCCCACCTACCTGCCCCTAATGACCCGTCGCCACTGCCTACGTGGTAGTCTGGTCAAAAGTGGTCTTCAATGGCATTAAAACGATACAAACGATGCTGAAGTTAATCCATAGGTTAATCCAATGTGTCTGTGTCCCTTTGAAATGATTTCTGATCATCCATGAGCAATAAATCTTTTTTTCGGTTTTGAAATGTCAGACCTAGAGACGGCTTCACTCTGGAGCAAAACTGTGGGCGCAAAGCGCCATCTTTTTTTTAAACATGAGTGTGTGCGGGGAGATTTCCCTTCTATTCTATTGGCTCTAACGGTCAAAGAGATGTCACATGTCAAAATCGAAGAGATAAGGAAAATCCACCCAAATGACACCAGAAGTGGGTTTTTTTTGCTAAATCTGTCTAAAAAGGTCATATTTCACTTGTTTTGCATCAATCTTGATACAGGGTACTTATTATATGTTGTAGTTTGGATTCCAAATGCTTTTAGTCTACCATACCATCATCCAAGGGTGGTTTTCACTATAAGTAATTATTATTTTTTGGACGGACACAATCATTAAATTGTTTTTACTGTGTTCAATCTGAATTTACTTTAAAATAACAACATCTATATTGATTCTGACACTTCTACATCATACTCACAGGTGTAACCTTGCTTTGAGAAAAAAGATTATTAATTTAACCCTTTTAGAAGAAAATATATGGTCATTTGTTCTGGGAATGTCATTTTCGAGTCTGAGACCTGAAAAACAGGCTTGGGGCTTAACAGGTTAAGAGGTTAATCACCGAAAAATGCAATTACGATAGAAATTGTCCCCTGTCAAAAGTTTCTATGGTGTACTACTTAAGCTCAAGGTCATGGCTTCTTCATTTGTTTTTTTCGAGAGGTTTTGAGAATTCTTCATAATTTATTGGGTCTTTAAAAATTCAAAAATTGCCTGAACAATTTATCAGATCTTATGATAATGATTAACTAACATAATGTTTGAAGCCTTTACGCGCTTGTAAAACGTTTCGAATGGATCCATGTTTCTTAGAGATTTACAATTTAAAAAATGTTACACATTGCTGAGTTGCATCTTAAATTAATATTAATATTTCCAACTCTTACATGTATACCCCTTTTATGTGGCATATACTATTTACTCTTGTATATCCTCTATACCCTGCCCTTCAAAGAACAGAGAATAGTAAGGTGTAAAAGGTTTTGGGTTTTCAAAGTCTCTGTTAACTAACTCAAACTCTGTTTTCTGTCCCACAGACTGAAGAGCGCAGCAGACGATGCTCTGAAACACCAAAGAAGTGTCTTGTTTTCCTCTGCAAAAACCCGAGAAATCAAATATATCAGGAAGAGGCAAGACCGGAGCTCAGCTCCCATTGGCTCACACATAACTCGAGCCCTGCATGCGGCGTCTCGTCGCTACGGTTCTCTCTCTGTGTGTTCCTGAGAAAGTGTGTGTGAGCTCCAGCTCTACTGATCCATCATCTGTGTGTCTGGATAAACCTCTGAATGGACTCTGTGCTCTTTTTTCTGGAGCGTTTACCTCGGACTATAGGAGCTAGCTTAGCATGCTAGCTGGAAACACGTTGGCAACACTAGTCAGATTGAGAGTTTGACGGAGAGGGAAACGGTGTGTTTAACGGAGTCTGCAGGGAAAGGTGATCTAGGAAACATGAGTAAAGTCCAGATGCTGCTGTCGTTGAAGAAGCAGCGACTCACTGCTGCTGCTGAAGAGATATTTGCTCTGTTTGAACAAACAATAGCAGAGCTCGAGGAGGAGCTGTTTCTTTCCAAAGAGGAGAACGAGAGACTCCAGAAACTACTGGACGCTGTTTTACAGCCTCAGCTTCGGATACACAGAGCAGATGTCCAGCAGCTGGTGGTGGTTAAAGAAGAGCCTCTCCCTGACCAGCAGGAGGGGAGCACCAGCCTGGACCAGGAGGACCCAGAGCCCCCCCCACACATTAAGCAGGAACAGGAGGGAGAGCAGCTTCAGGAGCTGGAGGAGGCTGATATCACCAAGTCCACTTTCACTCCTGACCCTGTGAAGAGTGAAGATGATGAAGAGAAACCTCAGTCCTCTCAGCCTCATCAAAGACAAACTGATCACATGGAAACAGAAGCTGATGGAGAGGACTGTCGAGGACCAGAACCAGCCAGCAACTCAGATCCAGAGAGCAGTTTACAACCAAAGACTGAGGACCACACTGGAGACTCTTCTGAAGACACTGATGACTCTTCTGAACCTGACACTGAAGACAGTGCTGATTGGAAGGAGACCAGAGAACCTGCCTCAGGCTCAAACTCACTGAAAAATAGACAAGAATCTGTCAGTGATCCCCGACGTAGTGCTGGAAAGAACCGATTCAGCTGCTCAGTCTGTCAGAAAGCTTTTAGATATAGATATAAACTAGATCAACACATGAGAGTCCACACCGGAGAGAAACCCTTTCGCTGCTCAGTCTGTGAGAAAACTTTTTCATGGAGTGGAAGTTTAAAGAAACACATGAGAGTCCACACAGGAGAGAAGGCATTCAAATGCTCAGTTTGTGAGAAAGCTTTTTCACAGAAGGAAACTGTAAAGAAACACATGAGAATCCACACAGGAGAGAAAGCATTCAAATGCTCAGTCTGTAAGAAAGCTTTTTCACAGAATATACATTTAAAGAAACACATGAGAGTCCACACAGGAGAGAAGGCATTCAAATGCTCAGTTTGTGATAAAGCTTTTTCACAGAAGGAAACTGTAAAGAAACACATGAGAGTCCACACAGGAGAGAAGGCATTCAAATGCTCAGTTTGTGAGAAAGCTTTTTCACGGAAGGAAACTGTAAAGGAACACATGAGAATCCACACAGGAGAGGAAATATACAGCTGCAATGTTTGTGACAAAAGATTTAAATGGCGTCATTTTTTCAAAAGGCACAAGTGTGTTGGTCTTCAGTCCTCACAGCTTAATGAAAATAACGGAGAGGCAGAGCCTCCAATCAGCAGCTCAGCTGAACACATGGAAACAGAAGCCGATGGAGAGGACAATGAATAAGTCTTATGACTGTTCACACGTGAGAGAAATCTGTCTGTGGACAATATGTTTCATGTTTTTGTCATTCTGATGTTTACGTTAAACACTGACTGTTGATGAACCACTGCTCATTTAAGGTGGACTGACCTTTACAATGGACCAGCTAGTCTTAGTGTCTTAATGCAAACGTTTTGTAAAATGACTCTAGACCAACAAGGTGCTGTTGGGCTGTGTGCTCTCTGCAGGACGGTGTCTGTACTCAAAGGTTGTTTATGAAATGAGAGCTTCACTCTGCTTTTGTCATCCAAATGACGCCAACAGAGCGATACGTCTTCTTTCCAGCAGATGGCAGACATGTTACATCATCCAGTTCAACTGTCATCCACATAGTAATGATTCAAAACAGCAATGTGTGAGACATGGCTAGTAATTGACTCACAATCTCAACAGAATGTGAAGAGGTTACAGTCTTGCGGTTATGTCCAAGATGTTGTTTTTTGTTGTTGTAAGAGATAATAGGGATTGATGCAGACAATAACCAGAAGATAGTCTGGATAGAGCCTTCAAAGAACCAGAAAGCGTTTTGAAGATTATTAGGGATATAGAAAGAATACAAATATTACAAATTATTATACTTTTTGCAGTGTCAACATCTACAAATGTTAAAGTATTCATTTATTAATAAATCATATTTGTTATAATTATGTATTTTTCAATTTGTTCATCACCTTAGTATTGAAGCTGATAAAGTTGGAGCTATTTTTAATAGCAGTATTGGCTATGCTGCTTGGTAGTTTATTTTTTGTTGAAATACGAAATAATTCACGAGTTGATTTTATTTTTTATAAAAATCAGAATCTGTAAAATAAAATTGTGCCATAAAAAGTCCGGAGGAAAGGCCCGTGCCAAGGCTAAGACCCGCTCCTCCAAGGCCGGGCTCCAGTTCCCCGTCGGCCGTGTCCACAGGCATCTGAGGAAGGGTAACTACGCCCAGCGTGTCGGTGCCGGAGCCCCGGTGTACCTGGCCGCTGTGCTGGAGTACCTGACCGCTGAGATCCTGGAGCTGGCTGGAAACGCCGCTCGGGACAACATGGGTTCATGCGATAACCTCTCTGTTATTAATGGCTAATATAGATTGGAAATCTGTTCTTAATACACCACCTCCGACTCTCTTTTCCTGGCACTACACTGGTGACCTTGACTTTTCCGGGAAATTAACGAGCATGGCTGAACGCGATGTTTTCATAAAGCTGCCGGAATTCTGGGAGCACGCCGCGGAGGCATGGTTCGCACATGTGGAGGCGCACTTCGCCTGCCGACAGGTCCGTGACGGGGACCTGAAATACTACCATGTGGTAGCAGCGCTGGGCAGCTCTGCGTCGTCCAGGTTGGTGGGATTCATCGCAGCCCCCCCACACCATGGCAAATATGAGGCGATTAAGGCCCTTCTCCTTAAGACATTTAGCTTATCTGCTAAGGAGAGGGTCCGCCAGATACTTGACATTCAAGGCCTAGGAGACAGCAAGCCATCCCAGCTAATGGAGAGAATGCTAAATCTGCTAGGGGGGGATGATCCCCGAATTTTATTCACGGAGATTTTCCTGGGTCACTTGCCTCCCCGGGTCCAGACGGCGCTTATGGAACGCCCTTTGCGCCACAATTCGCGCGTAGTTTCACGCGGATTAACGGGGAGGTCCGTTTATTCGCGCGAAACTACGCGCGAATAAACGGGGAGGTCCGTTTTATAAACAGGGAGGTCCGTTTAAGTTCAAAGTCTCAGTAACCAATCAGTGAAGAGCAAAACCAGACCAAAGCAATCTGTAGATGAAAAGTTCCTGACATTGTGACGCTGTAAATTGTACGTTATTCCAGATTCAGGGGACTATGAATTAATTTGGCTTTCAATATAATAAATATATCAATCAATATAACCTGCCTTCATTGTCTTTTAAAATAAAATCGCCTTACCTTATTTTACTAAAGTGAAGGGTATTTATGTCTCCTTAAATCACCTTTTAAATGTACTTCTTATAACATGGCATGGTGTAACATATCAAAATGTTCAGTCTCTGGTCTTGCTAGAAATGCAATGTCACTCACCTTAGACTTAGAGCACTGTCTTATGAGATACTTAGCTTAGAAATCAGATTTTTGGAAAACTTAAAAACTCTTGTGAAAACACAGATGTACTCATGTCATGCATTTTTTTTGGTGTTTCAGATTTGGTTTACCAACGTTTTTGGTTCACAAAAGTAGTGAAATATATGAATTACACTATAGGCCAATATAAATGTGTTGTTCATGTCTAAAACGAAAATGTGTAAATTAGAATTTGGAGTAAAATAGTTCTATCACTCTACTTTCACCACAGAAAAGTTACATCAGGACTGATTCATGACTTCATATTCCATACTGAGGTTCATGTGATGTGTACAAATACAAATTGAGCATTACAACTTATTTTTTCAACCAACTATTTATGTTAACATAAGAAACTGTAAAATCTCAATGTTTACAATACAGGGTTCATACACTTTTTTCACCAATGATTTTATAATGACTCTTTCATGTGGCTAGCATGCACTGCCTCGCCCATATTCAAAATATTGAATATGTTACAACACAGTTTGCATTTAGCACGTCTTGGGTCAATGTCTTTTGATAACCACAATTGGTACTTATTCTTTAGAAGCCATACATTGTTGAAACTGCACTTCCCTGGCATCTTTATATCAAATAGTAGCTCCTGTAGACTAGAGGGCGTGATTGTAAACATCTCTCACCAGCGAAATACTGCCACAGTTGCCATTTTACGTTTCATTATACGATACAGTATTTATTATCATTATAGAATTACTATTTTGGCGATTAGATAACATATAAATTATATTTGATGCAACTTTATTTATATTTCCATGACTTTTCCAAAACCTTGGGAAAAATATTGCATTCCATGACTTTTCCAGGTTTTTAATGACTGTACGGACCCTGACAATATCAGAACTTTCTCAACCAACTATTCATTATAAACGTAAAGACAGGGGGAGCAGTGCCATGGTCTTTGTCTTTCTTCCAAGACAGTGGGTCTGGCTGCTGTGTAGGTGGGGGTGATGGTGCATGGGCTGCTGGTGGCTGTGTCGGCGGGGAGGGAGGTGTGCTAGGCGAGACTTCTTTGCTGGCGGGGTTGATTGTGATGGCTGTTGGTGCGGCCTTTGTACCCGAGGTGTTATCTTAATCTTGTGGCAGGCACAGATGGAGGTGGAGGCTGCTGTTAGTGATGCTGCTCCTCTGGGTCCTTGTGGTGATTGTATGGTGAAGGCCCTTGAGCCCGGAGTAGATATTGAACTGCGGGAGGCACAGATGAAGGGTTTATTGCAGCTGTGGACAATCTGAACAAGAAATACAGGACAATAATTACTACTAAGTTCATTCAAATATAAAGTTCCAAGTGGAAGGGGGAGGAGAGAGAGCGAGAGAGAGAGAGAGAGCAGAAGAGAGAGAGAGAGAGAGAGAGAGAGAGCAGAGAGAGCTAGAAGAGAGAGAGAGAGAGGAAGAGCGAGAGAAGAGGAGAGATAGAGAGAGAGAGAGTATCTCTCTCTCTCTTTCTCTCTCTCTCTTATCTCTCTCTCTCTCTCTCTATCTCTCTCTCTCTCTCTTATCCCTCTCTCTTATCTCTCTCTCTCTCTCTCTCTCTCTCTCTTATCCCTCTCTCTCTCTCTCTCTCTCTCTCTCTTCTCTCTCTCTCTACTATGTTACACCCACACAATGAAAGTACACTATTACTGTAATATTTACCTATCTTCAAATGGATCCTTGTTGTTGTTGCTGTATTCTCCAGTTTCTGATGCTCCATCTCCACTGCTGCTACTGTTACAAGTCCGCTGTGCAGAGCTGGTAATCAGATAATAAGCCTGTTGAACAGGAGAAAATAATGAAGCAGAGGGAAGGTTGCTGCCGTTTGTGTGGTTTTCCTAGCCAGAATTTATTAAACACATTAATAAATTCACTTACAAATTATATCCGTTTTCTCTATTTATGTATCTCTGCGTTGTGTTGTGTGGTCGAATGAATATGACTTTCTTCTTGCCAACCAGCTTTATTATCTGTGCAAACAGAATATAAGGAAATGGCTTCACCAGCTTTCTACCTCAATACTTCTCCTCTGAGGCCTGAAGCTAACTGAGAATGTAAAAATACATTTAGCCAATCAAAATAACTATGTCTGACATATTTCGTTTTCTAATCAAAAATGGACATAAATGCAGATGCCATATTATGACTTTCATGAAGGATTAAAGCCTTTTTCATTTACAGTATATAATACAGTGATATAACAGATAACACACACAACCCGACTGTACTCACTTTAACATGGCTGTTGTACAGGCACAATATTAGCATAGCATTAGCGCTTTAGCATTTAAATCATATGAACAATTATGACCTCAGGCCAGCATTTCACATATTTATACAAACAGAATAAACTTGAAATGTAAGCCAGACTAGTGCACGGGACTCATACACATAGTAACATAGTAGAGCGCTACATTATTCAGGGAGCAACAGCCTGTGTTAAAGAAGCTAGCGGACGCCATTAGCCATACGCTAGTGGCGTAGCTCACAGAATGACATTAAACTACACATAAAACAGTTTCAAAGACACTTCTTAGATCGAAATATGACATAAGTGTACACACTACTAACCTGTTGAACAGGAGAAATTAATTAAGCAGAGGGCATCTTAATATTTAAAAACCTATTAATGTGTTATACCAGATTAACGAGAAGAATCTCAGCTAACTGACTATACGAACTATTTTTACCGAAACAAAACACAAGTCTCACAAGAAGCGTTAGCATTAGCCCTTAGCTAAAACGGGCAGATGCTACTTCCGGTGCTAACTAGCAAAAACGATCTTTAAAACTTAATATTTTCTGCACAAACTACATATTATCTGGAAGCTGATACTCCACAGATTATTTTATTATAAGTATCATCACTGTAGGACACAAACTCACTGAGATATCAGCCAGAACAGAGAAGAAAAAAAACCACAGTTTTCAAAACCATAACAATAATTATGTCTTACCGTTGCTGTTTTGTGATCAAAGCTCGTGTTCAAGGGAATAAAAACGCTGTTTAAGGTTAATCCAATGTCTATTAGTCACTTTAGAATTGTTCCTGATAATCTATCATTACATTCATGGCAGCAGAGTAGGTATAAAGTTTCGCTGTCTCACATGCTGTTTACGCGAACCTCTCTCTTCTTGACGTAAGTGTTTAGCGGGACTTACTAACTGCCACTCGATTCTATTGGCTCTAACGGTTCAGAAAAGGTGTCAATCACCCAAATCGACCAATGGGTTCCAAAGATATGATCCTGCGTAGTATAAACTACGCCTGCTCCGGCTCCATTACGCATTACGCAGCAGGACCCTACCGCAGCAGGACTGCACCACAGCACCACAGCACCACAGCACCACAGCACCACAGCACCACAGCACCACAGCACCACAGCACCACAGCACCACAGCACCACAGCACCACAGCACCACAGCACCACAGCACCACAGCACCACAGCACCACAGCACCACAGCACCACAGCAGGACATCACCACAGCACGCAGCGACGATAGCAGGTAACAGAGCACATTTCAAGGACGTTGATTTATTTGCTTTTAGATCTTTTTCTTGTGTATCCTCTTTCCATTTTAGCAAATAATGGCAGCCAGAAGGGAGAGGTTCACCACCGAGCAGGTGCTAGAGATGCTAGCTGACGATAGCGGGGCTATGATACCAGATGACTCTTCATCGGATGATGAAGATCTCCTCCAGCCAGACCTGGATCCGGACAGTAGTGACTCGGATGTTGAACTTCCACCACGGGAAAGGTATGTAATCTCTCTGTTTTTATATATTATGTGTTTGGTGGAACTGCGTCACAGTGCTAGTTTAACCAAGAAGCTACAGGAATGATTAGCCAAAATGCTAAATAGTGTTACTTGTCTTTTTGGAGTTACATTTTCTAAATGAATGGCCAGTGAATGAATATATATATATATATATATATATATATATATATATATGTTTATTTATTTGGTGTAATATTATTCATTTATAGTCCAATATTATCCTATAAGTATAAGCCAGTGAATTAATCTAATCTCTTTGTTTTTCCACATTTGTTTTCAGTGATGCAGTTGAGTTTGAAATGGCTTCTGGACCCCCATCTGCCACTCAGCCTGTCTCAACAACGCCACGACCATCCACCCAGCCATCCCCACCCTCACATCCACAGCCGTCTACTTCCACTCAGCCTGCCTCAACAAAGCCACGACCATCCACTCAGCCATCCCCACCCTCACATTCATCAACGTCTGCTTCCACTCAGCTAGGCCGTTCCACTCGAATGGTTTCTGCTCCCCCTCCTCAGCCATCATCTTCTGATTCTGAGACACCCAAAGAGCTGCCATACAAAAGGAAAGGAAAAACATCTCTAAAACCCAGGAAGCGTGGCCGAGGTGGGTCTTCCTCTTCCAGAACAACCGAGGAAGAACTCAGGTGGCACAACAGAGAGGAGAAAGACCGAAGACCAGAGCCATTGAGGTTCATACCAGCCAGGATCCCAGGCCCAACCGTTGACAGCACTGCAGCATGGTCTCCCCTCTCCATTTTCAGGCTTTTTTTTAGCACTGCCGTGGTTAATATAATCATTGCGAACACGAACGCCCACGCCCTGAGGAGATTACAGGCAGGAAAGAAATATCTTTGGAAAGTGCTGACTGCAAGGGATTTTTACACTTTCCTGGCCATTATCATTTTCACAGGCCTCGTCCACGTTCACCAACGATCGGACTACTGGAGGAAGAAATGGCCGTACTACTTCTCATTCCCAACTGATAGGATGTCCCGGCAACGCTTTGAAGCCATCATGTGGTCTTTGCACCTGAGCAACCCTGAAGAAGACGAGGAAAACGATCGCAAAAGGAACACCGCAGAGTACGACAGACTTTTCAAAATCAAGCCCCTGTACACTGACATCATTGCTGCCTGCAAAGCACATTTCCAGCCCTATCAGAAGATTTCCATAGATGGAAGGATGGTTGCTTCCAAGGCCCGCATCAGCATGAAGCAGTACATGAAAGACAAGCCAACAAAGTGGGGATACAAACTGTTTGTGCTGGCGGATTCCTCAACGGCATACACCTGGAATTTTTTTATGTACACAGGGAAGAGTGAGTTCACCGAAGGCAAGGGACTCAGCTACTCCTCCGTGATGGACCTCCTGCCACTCCGTCTGCTCGGTGGGGGCTACACACTCTTTGTGGACAACTTTTACGCAAGCCCCACCCTCTTTGGGGATTTGTCCACTAAAAACATTGGCTGTTGTGGGACCATTCGGAAAAATCAAGTTGGTTTTCCACAAACTCAGTTGAACGCCCTTCCGAAGAAGGCTGAAAGGGGAGATTTGCGGTGGATAAGGAAAGGCAAACTCCTGTTTGTGAAGTGGATGGACACCCGTGAAGTGTCCAAGTGTTCCACCGTGCACGAGGCCTTCAGCGGTCAGACGGTCCAGCGGAAAGTGAAACGGGCTGGCGTGTGGCAAACCAAGAACGTTCCCGTTCCTGACGCTGTGGTGGACTACAACCAAAGCATGGGCGGCGTGGATGTGTCCGACGCTTTGATCGGGTACTACAGCGTTCTCCACAAAACCATGAAATGGTTCAAGACTTTTTTTTTCCATTTCATGGACATTGCAGTGGTGAACAGCTTCCTTCTCCACAAGGAGCTGCACAAGATGAGGAGTGACCCCAGCAGGACAAAGCCACACACACCCAGAAGTCCTTCAGGGAGCAGCTTGCTGCAGAATTGTTGGAGTTTGCTGAAGGCCCTGCACCTCCACCACCCCACCTCCTCCTCCAACACTCACATGCATGTCCAAGTATTATGGGGAAGATGCCACCAAGGTCAGGAAGAACTGCAGGAGGGGCCTAGATGCTGGACTCAAAAGGGTGAAGACACCTGTGTACTGCAGGAAGTGCCAGGTCCCTCTGTGCTTCACTGTCAAAAAGAACTGTTTCAGGGAGTGGCACGACCTAAATACTGGAACATTCAGGTAGGTATAAAGTTCAGGTAGGTATAACGTTTTGCGAGTGTTTATTTAAAAAAAAAATACTTGTTGTTTTTATATACCTAGTGTGATTTTATTGTATAGTGTGTTGGTAAAATATTTGTTGTTTTTACAAACCTACAGTGTGGTTTTATTGTATAGTACATTGGTAAAATGTTTGTTTTTACATGCCTATAGTGTGTTGGTAAAATGTTTGAAATAAATCTGCCCCAGTTGGAGTCAAATGTTACCTATGTTTCTGTTTTTTTTTTTTTATTGTGCAAGTACACCTACACACAATGACCTACAGTGTGGTTTTATTGTATAGTGCGTTGGTACAGTTACATATACACAGCTACACTTACACATACACACCTACACATACCCACACAGCTACACACACCTACACATACACACCTACACTTACACACACCTAGTACACACACTCACACACACACACATATATATTTTAAAAATATATATTTAAAACAAATTATTTTAAAAAAAATATTATTTTTTTTATTTTTGTTTTGGGTGGAATGAATACCTATAGTGATGATTAAATGTAATACAATGATTTTTATAGTCTGGTACCTGAAAAAGGTCAAATGGAACCAAATGTGCCCAAAGCTTATTCCGCCTGGACTTTTATTTCATAAACCTCTCTAAAAAGGTCAAATGTCACTTGTTTTGCCTCAATCTTGATACAGGGTACTTATTATATGTTATACTTTGGATTCCTAAAGCTTTTAGGCTACTAACCCATCATTCAAGGTTGGTCTTCACTATAAGTAATGGGTTTTCTTTAGGCGGAGACAGGAATTTACATTTTTTTGCTATGTTCCATCTGAATTTACTCTGACACAGAAACATCTATATTGATTCTTACACTTCTACATCCAACTCACAGATGTAACCTTGCTTTGATAACAAATTATTCATATAAACCTTTTAGAAGTGAAGTTATAGTCATTTGTTCTGGGCATGTCATTTTCGAGCCTGAAACCTGAAAAACAGGCTCGGGGCTTAACAGGTTAAAGCTCATATCATTGATCCACATGATCTGAACCCATGAACATTTGTATAACATAGTAAAGCGGCTCACTACCGTCTCTGGATTATTGTATTTTTTGCATTTGCAACTATGGAGGGAAACATGTCTGCAAACTTTGTGGGACGCGATTCAACAAATCAAGACCGACATGCTGACTCACATTGACTCAAAAATGGATCCCATTCAAAGTAGCTTGAGCAGGATACACAATTCCCTGTCTAGTTTGGGAGACCAGGTCAATTTGTTAGAGCAGCGTGTCGGGGCCAGAGCCATATAATAGAAGAGTTATGACATCTCCGTTCACTCCAATGAACCACTTTTTTACAGCAATGGCGGATCGTGGAGCCTCTCAATCGTTCCCCGGAAGTTAGCGCCAAGGCTAGCAGAGCTGTAGAGTTGCAGCATAATAGACCGTTCGTGACGGACTTTTAAAGGTAAGAAGAAGTTTAAAGATTTATATTGCGGATATTATCAGTACATCTGATTCAATTGAACATGTGTATTAAAGGATGTCAGTGGATTATCCCTAAATTAGTAGATTTAGGGAACGTTTACAGATAACAGATCAAGCTAGGATACCGAAGCAAGTTAGCAACACACGTTGAACAGCCTTTTAATTGTAAATTCCATTCTCTTAATGTCATTTCGTCCAACGTTGTTGAATTAGAGAAGAGGGGCTTCTAAACGGGATTGTATGCGGGGGTGGAGGGAGTTAAATATTAGATAAATATAACTTTGGTGCGTGTAAGAGTGAGTGTTTTTAGCAGAGCCATATTGTGTCCTTGTGATTATGTTGATTATTACCTGTGTGTATAATGTTGCAGCTCAGCTGATTTTGGATTGATGGCAAAGGGAGAGGAACTTAAGTGAGAGTGAACACACAAGGTACGTTTAATACTACTGTATGGCAGGTGGAGGGGCAGTGATGTTACAGGTGGAGGAGCAAGACTGCAAGACTGCAAACTCACAAGACAGAGAACTCAAAGTGTGTTCTCCAGAGAAGAGGTTGATTTCACTTCAATTTTTTTCATATTTTCTAAAGATGTGGAAATGGCACAAAAAAGAAACGAGAGCTGTAACCAAGACAACTGTAACAACATGAGTAGACGGCTACCAAGGTTTTTCAAGTCCCTCTCTTACTCCATTTTGCCAACCCAAACTTCCAGGTACATGACGGGACACCTTGCTTGTTTTTGTTGTTTGCGCTCCTCTGGCAGGTGGAGGGCAGTGATCCCTTCCCTTCTTCCCTCAATCTTTGAGACTAATGTAAGTAGAAGACATGGCACTGTAAATGTTCCAACATTTAAAATATTATACCACTTAAAAATAACAAATATTACTTTTGTTACTAAGAGTTCATACTTATTATACCTGTGTCACCTTTCACACTATCGCTGTGATCATGAGCTATGGGCTTTGTAGATACAGGTCACGGGGTGAATCGTGGTGCAGGGGCCCTTCTCTTTTTGACCACAGGGCGATGCATGAAGATGGTGGGTATAGCCTCTGCTCTCAGCCTAGTCTTGCCCTTTTTTGTCTTGACAAACTGGTCTGCATCAAAATGTGCCTGCGGAGTGACTTGAGGTTACTTCACACACAGAACAACTCAGTTTTGTCTGCCCACATACATATTCCATAGTGGTTGAATACACAGTATTAGGAAACACTTTATACTTACTGGACATGTTATACTCATTACATACTGTATATACAATATGACCAAGAATGTGAGACAACTTTATAGAAATGCATATCACATCTGCTACTGATGCCATGTGTCATACTTTGTTAAACTCACAAATAATAAAGTTCCATAACTTCAGTTGGGAACAAAGACCACACCTTATCTCCCCAAGGCAATTTCCCATCCAATAGGTGTGCTATATAGGTGTGCTATATAGGTGTGTATAACCCTTTCTCCTGTCTGTTTATCCCTCTTTCAGCACAAGAACCAGAGGGGGATTCAATGGAGCCTGAATACCTGCACTGAGACCCTCACCCTGCACCCTGAGTCTCAACTCTCAGTGTTTTTCAAGCCTTTCCCTGTTTTTTTGTATTAAACAAAAACATTAAGCTTTCCCAATGGTGTGGTTTTCGTTTTGTGAAAAAGTGCAAATGCAGTGTTTGTATATAAATCACATATTTTGTTGCTGTTGGTCGTGAAATTGCTCCTGCTTCCTCCGCTCTGTGTCAGTGGGGAAGCCGTACATTCGTACTCCTTTCTCTGAGCGATTTGAGCATCCCCAGGCAGCACAGCAAACCATGGTGGAGACTAGGAGGCAGCACAGCAAACCATGGTGGCGACTAAGAGGCAGCACAGCACACCATGGTGGCGACTAAGAGGCAGCACAGCAAACCATGGTGGCGACTAGGAGGCAGCACAGCACACCATGGTGGAGACTAAGAGGCAGCACAGCACACCATGGTGGCGACTAAGAGGCAGCACAGCACACCATGGTGGAGACTAAGAGGCAGCACAGCACACCATGGTGGAGACTAAGAGGCAGCACAGCAAACCATGGTGGCGACTAAGAGGCAGCACAGCACACCATGGTGGAGACTAGGAGGCAGCACAGCACACCATGGTGGAGACTAGGAGGCAGCACAGCACACCATGGTGGCGACTAGGAGGCAGCACAGCAAACCATGGTGGAGACTAGGAGGCAGCACAGCAAACCATGGTGGAGACTAAGAGGCAGCACAGCACACCATGGTGGCGACT
Source organism: Gymnodraco acuticeps (assembly GCF_902827175.1). Lineage (NCBI taxonomy): Eukaryota > Metazoa > Chordata > Actinopteri > Perciformes > Bathydraconidae > Gymnodraco > Gymnodraco acuticeps. The sequence continues at coordinate 79,246 of NW_022990894.1, forward strand.
AGGAGGCAGCACAGCAAACCATGGTGGAGACTAAGAGGCAGCACAGCACACCATGGTGGCGACTAGGAGGCAGCACAGCAAACCATGGTGGCGACTAAGAGGGCAGCACAGCACACCATGGTGGCGACTAGGAGGCAGCACAGCAACCATGGTGGCGACTAAGAGGCAGCACAGCACACCATGGTGGCGACTAGGAGGCAGCACAGCAAACCATGGTGGCGACTAAGAGGCAGCACAGCAAACCATGGTGGAGACTAAGAGGCAGCACAGCACACCATGGTGGCGACTAGGAGGCAGCACAGCACACCATGGTGGCGACTAAGAGGCAGCACAGCACACCATGGTGGAGACTAAGAGGCAGCACAGCAAACCATGGTGGAGACTAGGAGGCAGCACAGCAAACCATGGTGGCGACTAGGAGGCAGCACAGCAAACCATGGTGGCGACTAGGAGGCAGCACAGCAAACCATGGTGGCGACTAAGAGGCAGCACAGCAAACCATGGTGGCGACTAGGAGGCAGCACAGCAAACCATGGTGGCGACTAGGAGGCAGCACAGCAAACCATGGTGGAGACTAAGAGGCAGCACAGCACACCATGGTGGAGACTAAGAGGCAGCACAGCACACCATGGTGGCGACTAGGAGGCAGCACAGCACACCATGGTGGCGACTAGGAGGCAGCACAGCAAACCATGGTGGAGACTAAGAGGCAGCACAGCAAACCATGGTGGAGACTAGGAGGCAGCACGGCAAACCATGGTGGCGACTAGGAGGCAGCACAGCAAACCATGGTGGAGACTAAGAGGCAGCACAGCACACCATGGTGGAGACTAAGAGGCAGCACAGCAAACCATGGTGGCGACTAGGAGGCAGCACAGCAAACCATGGTGGAGACTAAGAGGCAGCACAGCAAACCATGGTGGCGACTAGGAGGCAGCACAGCAAACCATGGTGGCGACTAAGAGGCAGCACAGCACACCATGGTGGCGACTAGGAGGCAGCACAGCACACCATGGTGGCGACTAGGAGGCAGCACAGCAAACCATGGTGGCGACTAAGAGGCAGCACAGCACACCATGGTGGCGACTAGGAGGCAGCACAGCAAACCATGGTGGCGACTAAGAGGCAGCACAGCAAACCATGGTGGAGACTAAGAGGCAGCACAGCACACCATGGTGGCGACTAGGAGGCAGCACAGCACACCATGGTGGCGACTAAGAGGCAGCACAGCAAACCATGGTGGAGACTAAGAGGCAGCACAGCAAACCATGGTGGAGACTAGGAGGCAGCACAGCAAACCATGGTGGCGACTAAGAGGCAGCACAGCACACCATGGTGGCGACTAGGAGGCAGCACAGCAAACCATGGTGGCGACTAAGAGGCAGCACAGCACACCATGGTGGCGACTAGGAGGCAGCACAGCAAACCATGGTGGAGACTAAGAGGCAGCACAGCAAACCATGGTGGAGACTAGGAGGCAGCACAGCAAACCATGGTGGCGACTAGGAGGCAGCACAGCAAACCATGGTGGCGACTAAGAGGCAGCACAGCAAACCATGGTGGCGACTAGGAGGCAGCACAGCAAACCATGGTGGCGACTAGGAGGCAGCACAGCAAACCATGGTGGAGACTAAGAGGCAGCACAGCAAACCATGGTGGCGACTAGGAGGCAGCACAGCAAACCATGGTGGAGACTAGGAGGCAGCACAGCAAACCATGGTGGCGACTAGGAGGCAGCACAGCAAACCATGGTGGAGACTAAGAGGCAGCACAGCAAACCATGGTGGCGACTAGGAGGCAGCACAGCAAACCATGGTGGAGACTAAGAGGCAGCACAGCAAACCATGGTGGCGACTAGGAGGCAGCACAGCAAACCATGGTGGCGACTAAGAGGCAGCACAGCACACCATGGTGGCGACTAGGAGGCAGCACAGCACACCATGGTGGCGACTAAGAGGCAGCACAGCAAACCAGGACAACACGGAGGAAAAGGCACAGACAAACTGCATGATATGCTATTCAATGTTTATTGAATTCCATGTATTTGCAATGGATGTTCCTAAAACAACACATTTAACATCATCATCATGCTGCTGCTGCTAGTCCTTTGATAGTCAGCTGTCGGTCTCCTGTCCTTTCTGAAAGCCATAAAGATGACATTAGTCATTTAGATAACTTGTGTCCTCAATTACCATGGTTACTGAAACTACCATGAATTTAAGAAAATGGTAGACATTAATCTAATCTGAATTTTAAAGCATTACTTTAGATCCCCTCCCTCTAAATATATCAATACACATTAGAAAGTGATGCTCCTGACTACCATACAAGTTTAAGAAGATAATATTGGTTTTAAAGAATTCAAAGCTATAAATAAACAGCAACAGGCTCTTTAACCAAGGCACTGTTAGCCTAACATGTAAACTAGTTGTTCACACTAATCCTAATATTATCACTTAATATTAGCAAATTCTATTTTATTTTTTAAAACATATTGATGTAAATACATACACATATCGATTTTTTGTATAAATATTGCAAATCAAAACCTTTATTCACTAATAATTACCAAAAATCGTAGTTCTATCTCCTGTTATCAATGCATTCACATTGCCCGCCATGAACTTCCGGGGAACGATCCTCTTCTACATGAACCACGTGACGATAACCGTTTTTGGACTTCCGTTGTCGTAACTCTTCTATTATATGGCTTTGGTCGGGGCTAATGCGGACAATAGTAAGTAGAATCGACAAGGAGTACTGTAGCTAATGATCTGAGTACTTCTACGTTTACTTTAGAAGCAGATCTGAGTACTTCTACTTTTACCTTAGAAGCAGATCTGAGTACTTCTACTTTTACCTTAGAAGCAGATCTGAGTACTTCTACTTTTACCTTAGAAGCAGATCTGAGTACTTCTACTTTTACCTAAGAAGCAGATCTGAGTACTTATACCTCCTCAGTTTAAATGAAATGACTGTAGAAGCGAAATTTCCGACGCGTCCCTGAAGGCGGCCCTTTAAGGTGGAGTTTCACGGTGCTGCAGCGGCTCGACAGAATTTCAGGCCAAACAAACGGAAACAACCGGAGACTTTCTGACCCCGGTGATCCCCCGGTGACCCTCCATTGACCACCCGGTGATCCCCCGGTGATCCGGCTGGTGCTCCGCTGTTCGGTAAGTCCTCTTGTTCAGCCTCAGTTTGTAAATGCTGATGTTTTAACCTTAGCTGTGCTTTAAAAGGATGCTTACATTATGATGCACGCTTTTCAAATTAAGACACGATGTCTAACTATCTATCATATTTTTCGCGCACAGCCCGCCGGGTATATGATTTTAACTTTGTGGATTTGAGCCTTTATTGGAGAAGAAGTTGTGTTTGCAGCGTTCTTATTATACATCAATAGTTTGCACCAAGCGGCAAACTGTGGGGTAGAGCCGGTGTTGTCACATTATGCCTCCCCGTCATGAAATGCCCCCCTTGTCACGGGAACGCGCATTTCTAAATGACACGTTTACACCTCTAAATAACACGTTAACACCATAGGTTTACACCTTAAAACGATGTTTTAAAACGAAAAGTAAACGTTCAGGGTTTTTATTAATGGTAATTGTCAGACTGTGAGTTGTTTAGTGGTAGCTCATAGTCTTGATTCTTCTGGTTTCACTTTTCGCTCCGTATTTGAGGTGTCGAAATTCGTTCGTCACTTCCTTTTCAGTTTGTTTTTTAAAATGTTTTTTTTATCATTATTGTTACGTCCTGTCTGTATAAACGTGCTTTAAAATGTATTGTTTAATTTTACATAGTTGTCATCTAATAATCTAAATATGTTTACAAATGTTACATAGTCTTTGTCAGCATATATGCTATGCGTACAAAATAAAAGTGTGACATTCATGAAACTTGCTCCATTTATTGGTACCAGTCCTAGAACCATACCCTGAAAAATGCTTGAGGGTGGGATTCATAGAAACCTCTTTTGGTGGGGGGGGGCATTTTATGACAGGCATGGCCATCACAATATGCCCCCCCCTTGCTATCTTACAACATAAAAGTGTCACATTCATGAAACTTGCTCCATTTATTGGTACCAGTCCTAGAACCATACCCTGAAAAATGCTTGACGGTGGGATTCATAGAAACCTCTTTTGGGGTGGGGTGCATTTTATGACAGGCCAAACAATAGTTGCATTGGTTGAAATGACAGTGGACAGTTAATGATGGTTCCTTCGGGGCATTATGTGCATCCAGGGCACAAGTACGGTTGATCAACTGGCGGCCTTTGTACACATTGGTGGTGGTACCACCGCTGACAAATGTCACAGCAAATCTGAGAAAACAATAAATACTTGTTATGTAAGGAATGCATTATGGGATTTTGTTATGATAATAGAATATCTCTAATGTATTTCCCACTAACATTCTAACCATTCCTTCAATTATCGAAATCTTTCAAAAACATAAATGTTGTGTTTTGAGAAAGAAATACATTTTCAACAAAAATGTATGGAAAAACAAGCAAAACATTAATCCTTTATCAGTTCATGCTGAAGATGCCAAATATAGTAGCAATTACCAACGCAAATGTTATAAAGTCTGGAAACATATTTCTGCTAATTTTCTTTATTTGTAATGTGCAGTAGGAAATTACCCAATGTTCTTCATCCTGCTCCTCCATCCCGCAGTAAAAGCAAAGCCTGCTTAGATCATCTGTTGAGACAAAACGTAATCAATATCTTCAGATAAACCACATTGCAGATTTGGGGTCAAGGTGACCCATTCCAATTTTTGACTAAAAGGTCAATTATATAAGGACACATTTGTTGTGGTCTTTTATTATTTTGTGTGAAGAAAAGGCAAAACACACACAAACACATAGATTTTCTAAATGATTAAATCTGAGCACAGAGGAGCCATCTGCTCCTTCTTTCACTCTCTCCTTACCCGCTGTAGAATCATGGGAACCTGCACAATGTCATTACAAAACATCCAAAAACTTATTTCGCACTGTACGCATCAATTTAAGTTTGGTTCTCATGGTTCTTTTGTTGTTCATCACATGTCTTAGCTTTACAGCTTTGATTATAATAAGTTCAAGGTAAAAATTAACTGAGGATATCAGTTAAAAGTAATACACACCAATGAGCACATTGAAAGGAGGAAGATGGGGAAATCTCACATCTTAAATAAACCGCAGAATTGAAAGGGTGTGTTAGAGTGTGACGTGTGTAGCCTATATGAAATTGCAGTTGAAGATGCCTGCCTGCGATGCTTCATATGTTATCTGTTTGGAGTTGAGATACACAATATACTGTATGTAGTGACTATTTACCCTAATCTATACTTAAGCCACTGTGTTGCTTTTAAAACCCTGATAATGTCCCTGGTCAACATTAACCCAACAGTACCAATGGTCCAAGCAGTGATACAATACAACAATTTGCATGGCACATTATTAATATACTAGGTTATTGATGCATACTTATGAGATACAATTAATAAAAGTAACTACATGAAGTCATTGACAATGTTGAGAAAAGGTAACAAACCAGATTCTCTGAGGAGAGAAGTAGCAATGTCCAGCCTCAGCTCGTGCACTGCCTTCTGTGAGGTTTCAAACTCAATTACCTCCCCCAGTAAAATGTTCTCTGCAAACTGAAGAGAACCTTGATTAGTATCTGGACTGCATGGTCTATGATTTTACCCTCAAATGGAATACAGACAAATGACCCAACATATTTAAAGAATGACATGTTGTATATGTGTAGTTTGACACAATTCAATACATCTTTGATCAAGATGTATAAAAGCAAGTCAAGATATTCAGTCTAATTGCTACTGAATTTGAGTTTGAGAGTAATGTTTGGCTAAATAAATTTCACACTCACTTTTAAGGCCAGGACACCACAGGATGTGCTGTCTTGTTGGCGATTATGGGGGAGGGTGCTGCATGTCCATCTTGACACCTTGCAGCCTTTCATCCTCATAAAGGCTCTACAGTATGTAGATAGTACATGTGTCAAGATGCAGCACATCATTGTCAAAATACTCATAAGACACCGGAACTAGTACACTGTATCAAATGTACCTTGTAGACTGCAGGCACACCTTCGTTTTGCCTTTCCCTTCTCCAAGTGGATCCAAGAAGAGGGTTTTCTTCTCATGGGGGTACATTACCTTTTATTATTCACATGGAAACACAACATGCATTAGGCAGGAACCATACATTACGCAGGTACGATGTAGGGTATTGTTTAGATTTGATCAATAATAAGTGACAGCATGTATGTGTGGCCCGGTTATCTTGCAAATCACTAATTATATATGGTGTATACAGCACTATAGATACAGATTGGAGCTTAAAATATGCTCCTATTCTCACCACCAACATCCAGTGATGGTTCTCGTTCACAATTCCCACGATGACTGTGTGTGCCATTGGATCAACCTGAGAGTAGTTGCAAAAGTATTACATTCCTGTTGAAAAATGCACATTTGCAACATTTACAAAAGCAAAGTCATTCCAATCATGTACATACCCGGATTCTTCCAAATTTGTGTTTCCAGATGGCGGTCATAGCGTAGCTGTCAATAACAGCTGCTTGACCGTCATTGCGCTGGTTGATTTCTGGGTATGGTTCTAGGACTGGTACCAATAAATAGAGCAAGTTTCATGAATGTCACACTTTTATTTTTGTAAGATAGCAAGGGGGGGCATATTGTGATGGCCAGGCCTGTCATAAAATGCCCCCCCCACCAAAAGAGGTTTATATGAATCCCACCCTCAAGCATTTTTCAGGGTATGGTTCTAGGACTGGTACCAATAAATGGAGCAACTTTCATGAATGTGACACTTTTATTTTGTAAGATAGCAAGGGGGGGCATATTGTGATGGCCAGGCCTGTCATATAATGCCCCCCCCCCACCAAAAGAGGTTTCTATGAATCCCACCCTCAAGAATTTTTCAGGGTATGGTTCTAGGACTGGTACCAATAAATGGAGTAAGTTTCATGAATGTGACACTTTTATTTTGTAAGATAGCAAGGGGGGGCATATTGTGATGGCTAGGCCTGTCATAAAATGCCCCCCCCCCCCAAAAAAAAAGAGGTTTCTATGAATCCCACCCTCAAGCATTTTTCAGGGTATGGTTCTAGGACTGGTACCAATAAATGGAGCAACTTTCATGAATGTGACACTTTTATTTTGTAAGATAGCAAGGGGGGGCATATTGTGATGGCTAGGCCTGTCATAAATGCCCCCCCCCCCCAAAAAAAGAGGTTTCTATGAATCCCACCCTCAAGCATTTTTCAGGGTATGGTTCTAGGACTGGTACCAATAAATGGAGCAACTTTCATGAATGTGACACTTTTATTTTGTAAGATAGCAAGGGGGGGTATATTGTGATGGCCAGGCCTGTCATATAATGCCCCCCCCCCACCAAAAGAGGTTTCTATGAATCCCACCCTCAAGCATTTTTCAGGGTATGGTTCTAGGACTGGTACCAATAAATGGAGTAAGTTTCATGAATGTGACACTTTTATTTTGTAAGATAGCAAGGGGGGGTATATTGTGATGGCCAGGCCTGTCATAAAATGCCCCCCCCCCCCAAAAAAAAGAGGTTTCTATGAATCCCACCCTCAAGCATTTTTCAGGGTATGGTTCTAGGACTGGTACCAATAAATGGAGCAAGTTTCATGAATGTGACACTTTTATTTTGTAAGATAGCAAGGGGGGGTATATTGTGATGGCCAGGCCTGTCATATAATGCCCCCCCCCACCAAAAGAGGTTTCTATGAATCCCACCCTCAAGCATTTTTCAGGGTATGGTTCTAGGACTGGTACCAATAAATGGAGCAAGTTTCATGAATGTGACACTTTTATTTTGTAAAATAGCAAGGGGGGGCATATTGTGACGGCCAGGCCTGTCATATAATGCCCCCCACCACCAAAAGAGGTTTCTATGAATCCCACCCTCAAGAATTTTTCAGAGTATGGTTCTAGGACTGGTACCAATAAATGGAGCAAGTTTCATGAATGTCACACTTTTATTTTGTACGCATAGCATATATGCTGACAAAGACTATGTAACATTTGTAAACATATTTAGATTATTAGATGACAACTATGTAAAATTAAACAATACATTTTAAAGCACGTTTATACAGACAGGACGTAACAATAATGATAAAAAAAACATTTTAAAAAACAAACTGAAAAGGAAGTGACGAACGAATTTCGACACCTCAAATACGGAGCGAAAAGTTAAACCAGAAGAATCAAGACTATGAGCTACCACTAAACAACTCACAGTCTGAAAATTACCATTAATAAAAACCCTGAACGTTTACTTTTCGTTTTAAACATCGTTTTAAGGTGTAAACCTATGGTGTTAACGTGTCATTTAGAGGTGTAAACGTGTCATTTAGAAATGCGCGTTCCCGTGACAAGGGGGGCATTTCATGACAGGGAGGCATAATGTGACACAACACCGGGAAGCCAATACGGAAGTGCCACACACTGCAGTTCAAATATTGGCCGATAGGCGATGGCTGCAGAAAGGAGCAATTTCCATAGACCCCCATGTTAAAATGCCCGATTTTACAGCAGAAAAAAACATGTTTCTACCCCTGGCTCCATACATTTTATTATCGATATAGTTAGATTCCACCTTCATGATTATGGATCTGTGAGTGAATTGTTTTCTAACGCGACCCTTTATATTTATATTAGGGCTGCTTCTCAGGTCGATTAAATGAAATCCTTGCTTCCCTCACTTACGTCGTTTCCCTGCGTTTAGTCCCTCCCTCCAGGGAAGCATGGAGAGACGCAAGGAAACCACGAGAAGCAGGGAAATGAGTTTTAAGAGCAATGGGACGTCCTTTCCTCCGGAGCGTCACGTGAAGCGACGTCCGTTTGTGATGACGCCGCACAGCTGTTCGTCTGGCAGCAGCCAGCTCTGTACCCGTTATTTCCACACACACCCCCGCCTCTGTTAGTGCACATTTACTGACACAAACATTAGTATCATCTGTTGTAGATCCAAATACATGAAATAAAATAAGAAGTCATTCTTAAAATGTATTTAAACGAACAATAGTTTGATTAATATTGATTAGAGTGCACAATAGGAATACAATTATTCAGAGAACAAAAACAGATATGTTATCTATCAAAACCCAGTTAGATTAACATTCATTGGATTGCACACTTTGTGTGTTTGTGTGGATATGTAGCACATTAACATTTTAATAGCACTTAATGACTGAATGGAAATGACAATAAATGAAAATGTAAAACGAAAAAAACGATCATGAAAATGTTTCCAATAAATGAATAAAATGATTTTTGACCACTTTGTTGTTCAGATATTTCACATATTTGTAAATAAATGAAACATGAATTGAAACAAAACACGGTATAAACTGAGGAGTGAGTCCCGTGAGGTTCATGTATTTTCTTCACTCCGCTGGGGAACTGCTCTCATGTCAAGAAGCATCAGATCAGTGCATGCACTGCCTCGTCCAATCAGTGAGCGATACACAGTAAGGGGGCGGGGCGAGTATCTGAGGATTTCATCGGAGGATGGTCTGGTGGTTCCTCGGTTATCGCTCCTCCATGATCGCTGCTCGCTCCTCGATCCTCGGTCCTCCGGCAGAAATAAGAGCCATGGGACGGTACTCAAGATGGCGCAGACAAATCAACTTCCGGTGAGACCGAGGAAAGAGGAGCGAGGAAATGAAAATAGTTGACCTGAGAAGCAGCCCGGGTCTTAAAGTTTGTGCATAAATTAGGGCGTGGTCACATTGAGTGACGGCTCTGTCAAGTGCCTGCCGCTGTTAGCTTCTTGTCTCTCTGCTAGCTGCTCCGTGAAGCTACAGGGACTCTGCCTGGTCAGTTCATCCAGGAAACACAACTTGTAGCCGGCCGTGGTTGTTTGTTCTTCATGCTTATATATCGGACTATTGTGACTCGCTCTGCGGTTAAAACAGACGGTGCATGAATGCGGTTTTGCGGTAAGTGAAATTCTAGTGCTTTATTTATGTGTTAATGATTTTAATCAGCTACGTAATGAATGGTAAGGCTTGGGTTAGCATGTAAGCTAGTGGTAGCTACATTGGTGCTAACGATTGTAATCGTAGCCTCCAAGTTAAAATCATAGACTGTATATATAAAGGTTACAACTAAATAGACAAGTGTTAAGTGGGATAATACTGTTGAACAAACGGCTTCTGCTTGAGGTTGATAAAATAAGGTTACATCCTTGTAACTTAGAGATATTTTATTATATAGGTAGAACTGTATGCATCTAAGGTTAATTTAAATTGGCTATGCTCAAGTATGTAGACAAGCTAACGTCGAAGTAGTGTATGTGAAATCAACCTCACAATAAGATGTGTGTATATTACAATTATTAATGTCATATTTCAAGATGATTACTTAGATATTACAATATGGTTGGTTGGCCTGACTCGGACAATACACAATCCAACATGTTCAATAGAAGAGAATCAGTTATATTGTTTGTACACATGGTACTTTACATATATATATCTCTGTTTGTTTAAAGTGTCCAGGTGATGCAGACAGGCTGGACCAGAGAGTGAGAGGCAGAACTGGACTCCTCACAGCAGTGAACTTCAGCTCAGGTACAAAGACTCTTTTTTCATACTGTACAAAGAATCAAGAAAGATATTGGTTTAAATAAATGAAGTATTGACTTTAATACACTGATATGTATTCCATTAAACAATACTAAATACTAGATCACCTACACATCAGTTAAGTTGAGGGTTTTTTCCATGCAAAAAGTTACATTTAGATGATAACAAGCAATATGACTTTGTCAGCTTTCTAATGTAATGTATTGAAGGCAAAGATATTTAACACATAGTGAGAACTGCTACTATTTATCTCTCAATATTGTCTGTAAAAAACGTGGTAAAAGTGATTCTTTCAGTGAGACAACAGAGCAAGCTTCTACAGTTGCACTACGTTTTGATAAGTTAAATATTATTTTGATAATAACATATATTTCAATGTTGATGAACTTCATACTGTTCATTCATAATCTGATTGTCTTTGTAGCTCATTGTTGAAATAAAAAAAAAAACATTACAGTTACAAAATAATTATATCTACAGCCTAAACACACAAACACACCGCTTTCATAAATAACACACTTGTTCTGCAATAATATGTTTTATGCTTCCTGTCATTTTTGTTAGGAAAGGACATGCCTGAAAGACAGGACATTTTCTCCTGCTCTGAGGGTCAAGAAGAACATCCAAGAGGAACATTAAAAGCTGATGTTATGAGATGTTAAGACCAGTACAGGACATTCACTAAGAAACTACTTTTATTGTAAAAACAGTCAGCTGATCGAATGCAGCTATTTCCACATCTACACTCCATCAGCTGATTATTTCTATTTGCCTCACTTTATGAGCTTCACAACATGTACCTTGTTTTGCAACGTCACAAATAAATGGGGCCAATCTTCAGTCGGATGTGAATGTGTAATCTAACATTTTCAGTAAGACTAATGGACAAAAGGAGTGCAAAGACAAATACAATTTATTGAAATGTGAACCAAAAGTTAATCAAATGTTTTAAATAAAAAGCACATATGGACAGAAGGTGTAAACCTATTAAATGTATTAAACACATTTAGTCAAATAAAGTGACCGACTAGGCCTGTGCAGTTGGTATCAGCTTTGCCCAGCATGGGATCCTCCATCAGGCCTGGTCCTCCTCGCAGAGGAAAGACCCTCAGTCCTCCTCGCAGAGGGAAGACCCTCAGTCCTCTCCAAACCAACAGACAGGACGTCCATCACATGGAGGTTTCTCCCTGAAGTCTCTGCAGCTCTCTGGACACCATGCTGTCTCAATCCGTCCACACTGAATATGAGAGGGGGAAAATGAAAATAATAAATGCTTTAGACAATAAGAAACATAAAGTTGACTGTTGAGTTGCTCAGTTTTTTTTTATTGTCAATACTATTACTGTATAACTAATATCTCAGGTTAAGAGGCACATTCAAATAAAGATTGGCCTTTAAATACATTTTGTCTTTTGAATTGTTTGTCTAAAGTCAAGGATCTATAACTGGTACTTAGTTTTAATGATAGTCTGGTTATTATGCTGTTTGGAGGAGGCCTCACAGGTAAGAGCGCTAACTAGCTACCATCACATGTACCTTAGCTTGACTTAAACGTATAGTTAAGTGATATCAAAATATAAATAACTAATGTCATGCAAACATATTAATATTTGCTTGATTCCAGTGTTGAATTTAGCACAATTGCATACAAACGTTAAGGGGTTTTAAGATTCTGAAGTATTATGCTAAAAGCTCAATAACTTAGATTATTATTTATAGTTTTGCTGAATAGTTTCATGTCCGCTTACCTTAGAAACGTAAAATGCGACGGCAGCGTGCAGATGTGGAGCATGTTAGCTTAGCTTGGTAGCTTCAGCTAGCTCTGGCACTTCCAGCTCGGTGGCAGCAGGTCCCGCCTCGGCTCCGCCTCTTTGCCCTTATTTGGAGCAGGCTGGAGAAGGCGGGAGTTGAACTCTGGCGTCACTGTCGAGCCGTTAGTGGCCGGCTCCGCCTACTAAGGGCTTCACGGCAACTCTGCAGAATCCTATGGGTGACGTCACGGACCCTACGTCCATTTATATATACAGTCTATGGTTTGCACCGATCAGCCATTTTGGTGCGTTCAAGTTACATCGGGTGAAAACCGTCAAAAATGACACGCTGCTCTAACAAAGTGACCTGGTCTCCCAAACTAGACAGGGAATTGTGTATCCTGCTCAAGCTACTTTGAATGGGATCCATTTTTGAGTCAATGTGAGTCAGCATGTCGGTCTTGATTTGCTGAATCGCGTCCCACAAAGTTTGCAGAGACATGTTTTCCTCCATAGTTGCAAATGCAAAAAATACAATAATCCAGAGACCGTAGTGAGCCGCTTTACTATGTTATACACATGTTCATGGGTTCAGATCATGTGGATCAATGATATGAGCTTTAAAGAGCTAATTTAACACAGACCTGGCGGCAGACATACGTCTCTGGGCGGGCATTTGATTTACCAGGGCGGGCCCACCCCAAAACTTACATTTCCCGGGCAATCTGAATTGTCAAGGGGGGGGAGGAGATAAGGGAGGCTCTCGTGAATTGTTGTTACGGAAACAGAGGGGTTATAGGTTGCCACAGGGGCGTTGCCTGGACCTGGAAACATTCGGGGCTGCACTACAGTCAAATGTTCTACTGCAAGACTCCCCAAACGCACATACACAATTGCGCCATCTAGTGTCACAAACGTATGCCTGCATTAGCTTTGTTACGGTAATGGATTGTGGGAGATTCTCATAGCACGTGAGGATCTCTTGAGGGTAAGGTGCCTGTATTATGTCGGTGGACAAAATTAGAGATGTCCCGATCCGATCACGTGATTTTCAAAAGATCGGAATCGGGAGAAAAAAATCGGAGATTGGGAATTTTGAAAAAGATTTTTTTTTAATAAAATATTTGTATTTTATTTAATGTTACAAAACAAAAATGACCATGTTCACGTCTTAAAGTCATCCTGAGGACTTAGTTTTGGTTTAAAATTACACAACATCATGTATGTGTTGCTTTCTTTGGGCTTGTTTTCATAGACCTGGGGGGTATACTACGAAGCAGGATTTTCGCTTAGCCGGCTAAATTCAGGGAAAACTCCGGCTTTCCGGTCCTACGAAGCTGGTTCTCTTTTTAGCAGGCTAGATCTCCATGGTAACTTATGCTTAGCAGCTAACCTGGTCGGGACCAGGTTAGGTTGCAGGCTAAGAGCTCAACTCAGTGAAAGCACTGCCTGCTGACCAATCAGAGCTCAGTGTGCGAAGTTTAAAGCGATCAAGTCATATTACAGGAGAAAGGAAATACAGAAAAGCTGCCGTTGCAGGAAAGACGGCTGGCAAAAATCACCGACTGTGTGAACGTGAACATTAATAGAATATCACCTCCATCTTCAGAGCAATCTGACTATTATAACATTAGCGTTAAGAAAGCTTACTTAAATATCTGCCACAACATAAGTAACCGGATCAGAGTAACATTAAGTAGGCCTACAGTCCGCGGCATATCACTTCATAATGTATCATATATCTCCTGATCTGAGTCAGCTGAGCCGTATCTGGCCGAGCAACACTCACAGTGTCACATACTGTATGCAGAAGTATTATTTTAAGCAACACATTAAGTTGACGAAACACTCGAGACAAATGTAATTAAAGTCAGATCCACTCGTGTTTTAGACGGGGCAGTGATATCATAAACCTGTTAATGTACGCATTCAAACACTTGTTCTGTTCCCAGCTGTATTCACCTTGCAGGTGCAGCTATGTGGCTTTTATCCTGGATAAAGTGTTTAAGTCATGGATGTTTAAAGTTTAACTTCTTCATATGTCTAATATTATAGTTGACTTTTCATTCAGGAAGTATGACGCTGCGCTGTCAGTACGCTTCTCCATGTTTGTGATTGGGCGAATGCTCCAAATACCACCCCTTTCATGTGAACACCTAACTAGATAGGACACGGCTGGCTTGAGCGATCCACTTGATAACCAGCGTTGTAGTACAGTTTAGCGAGAGCGCGTATGTTTTGGATTAGGCCAACCGGCTAACTCAAACATATCCAGGTTAGGTTGAACCAGCTTCGTAGTATAGGCCCCTGGTTGCTTATTTCTCTCACATCTGGCAACAGAGTGGGTGCAGTGTCTAATAGAACAGAGCTACGTAGGTTCAACACGACCAATCTAATACGCTACCTGAGAAACAAACACCAACAACAACACGACGAGTACACAGCGGCCACTCGGGTAACGGCACTGAAACAACCAACACTTTCAGAGACTTTTAAAAGGAAAGAGAAACTGCCCCAGAACAGTGCCAAAAAAATAACAGCCAAGATAGCTGAATTCATCACGTTGGATGACCAGCCGTTATCTGTTACCTTTTTTTTCTCTTAATGCATTGCATAAAGATCGGATCGGGAAAAATCGGTATCGGCAGATTGTCAAATCAAATGATCGGAATCGGATCGGGAGCAAAAAAAGGTGATCGGGACATCCCTAGACAAAATATTTTTTTTATTTTCTAAGGACAATAACGTACTGTTGTGTTTGTGTAACAATCTTTATGCAGGGCGCGATGACAGATAGTATTCCTGCAAAACAGGAGAAATGATGAACAACCAAATTCTTAGCTGCTAGTTTGGCGGGTCTTGCCAGAATGTATTATTCATTTGGCACACACAATTGTTAATGCCCTTAACCATTTGACACAACACAGTAGGGCTGTGCATCTTCACTGGTCTCACGATTCGATTCGATTACTATTATCCTGTCAACGATTCGATTCAATTCGATATCCCGATGCATCACGATTCATACCAATGCGTTGCATCCTCAATTTTCTATATTACTGCACATGGCTTATTTTTCATCAATGCATACATGCAGTAAATACATATGAACTCTCTTTTTATTTAGAAAGTGCTTCAGAAATCAATAACATAAATGTCTTGACATTAATTTATAAACCAAAATAAATGAATTGTATAGGTCTAGCCTCCCTATATCTGTGTGTGAAGTTGTTCCATCCTCAAAAACAAAAAAATAATGCTTCTGCAGTCTAGCTGCAGCTTCTAGCAACGGCCTTCTGTTAAAGAAAGGACACTGAATGTCCTGAATGAGGCATCACACACAGGACTTGAGTCTGAACACAGCAGACAACAGGAGTATTTACAACAGCATATACAAACAAAAATACTGCATGTGGGTGCACACTTACATTCTCTGTCTTACTGTTGCATAAATCCCATGAATGTATGAGATTAAGTTAGCTTCATTATATCTCAGTGAATAATAAAGTTTCTATCGGGTCACTATCAGCCTGTCACTCATTATTTTCAGGGAGGGGGCGGGGTTTGGAGGAACGGAGAGGAGACGGTGATCGCGGAAGCTTTTTTCCTCTTGCCTTCACAAACTTTGCACATGTATATATCGTCTGCAAATTGCTAGAGGACATTCATACTTTGCAATCCAAGACTTCATTAAATCCACCAAAAACCTGACATGATTGTAACGCGATTATTTTTGAAAAACATAAATCCCTGTGCCGCAGCGACACGGAGTGATTCAGAGCGGGTCCTTCTGCTGTTGGTTCTGGACTGGTGGTGTTGTGTTGGTGGATAAAGCAGACTGCTCCGTGTTTGGTGTTGCTGTGCCGCTGTCACGTCTGTTCCCTGATCTCTGCGTCACCGACCGATTTGATATTAAAGTGACAGAAAAAAAAAAACGTTATAGTAAAGCCGCGGCCGGAAAATCAGGAAGCAACGTTACTACGCTATAACTGATTATCTTCCGTCACTGCATCGAGAACGAATCGTTCACGTCCGCATCGCAATGCATCGTAGAAACGATTATTTTCAACACCCCTACAACACACACACAATTGCTAATGCCCTTAACCATTTGACACAACACACACACAAAATACTTAGGATATAAACCCGGAAAATATGTAAGTACAAAATGTATAGGAGCTGTAAACAATTACATTTACTTGCATTCACTTTGATCAAAGCTCAGTTATGCTACATTAAAATAGCGACCGCCATTACACACACGCGCACACAGCAACCACGAGGCAGTCTCCTACGCAGCATTGAAGACAATAAATAATGTCCAAACACCACTTCAAACACTAGGACATCGTGACACAACACTACCGTGGATTCTTATAACACTTGTGACAATATGTACACACAACTGACCTGCAAAACAGGAGAAATGATGAACAACCAAATTCTTAGCTGCTCGTTTGGCGGGTCTTGCCAGAATGGCAAGCCAACGGCAGCACCGTCTCCACATCAGTCCGTTTACGGCAGGAGCAAATCACAACAAACCCGTTTACGGCAGTGTTAACCTGCCATCTACTGCCCCCTGCTGTCCATTGTTAAACAGGTTTCTAAAATGATATTAAATATAAACATAAAATTGTGATCACACACTGTGTGGGTCACATTTGTTTAGTTTAATGTTAATTATGTAATGCTCACAGTCACAGCAATATGTTTTTTGTGTGATTGGCTATTTGCAGTGGCGAGCCGTGACTTTTATACCTAGGCCCTCTGACCCCCACCCCTTCCCTCGAGTTATTATGTCACAGCAGCGTATACTTCAGCGGAATATCAAAACAACGGCCCGGGGTGCAAAACGCATCAATGAAAGCGACCCTCTACCACACAAAACAACACCTGTAGATAATCCTATTTGTGTTCTTTGAAATTGAAAAGGATATTGCATTGTGTTTGTTACTTTTGTTGCAGTTGTATGTCTTAAGTGTAATTTGGCATGATTTTATTTTGAAGGCGAGTTAACGCTGTTGACAGGAAGGCAAGGCAAGGCAAGGCAAGTTTATTTATATAGCACTTTTCAACACAAGGCAATTCAAAGTGCTTTACAAAAAATGAAAGAGATTAAGAAAATGGCATTTAAAATCAGTCATTAAAAAGAAAAGCTAATAAAATAAACATTAAAAGAAAAAATACATGGATAAAAGTTACAGTGCTGTCAATTAAACATTAAAAGAAAAAAGTACATGGATAAAAGTTACAGTGCAGTCTAAGATATGAATAGTTCAATTAAAAGCAGCGACAAAACGAAAAGTCTTCAGCCTGGATTTAAAAGTAGTCAGAGTTGCAGCGGACCTGCAGGTTTCTGGGAGTTTGTTCCAGATATTTGGAGCATAATAACTGAACGCTGCTTTACCATGTTTAGTTCTGACTCTGGGGACAGAAAGCTGACCAGTCCCTGAAGACCTGAGAGATCTGGATGGTTCATAATTTAGCAGGAGGTCAGAAATGTATTTTGGGCCTAAACCATTCAGTGCTTTATAAACCAGCAGCAGTATTTTGAAATCTATTCTTTGACACACAGGAAGCCAGTGTAAAGACTTCAGAACTGGAGTGATGTGATCCACTTTCTTAGTGTTAGTGAGGACTCGAGCAGCAGCGTTCTGAATTAGCTGCAGCTTCCTAATAGATTTTTTAGTGAGACCTGTGAAGACACCATTGCAGTAGTCCAGTCTACTGAAGATAAAAGCATGGACAAGTTTTTCCAAATCCTGCTGTGACATTAGTCTTTTAATCCTAGATATATTCTTTAGGTGATAGTAGGCTGATTTAGTAACAGTTTTAATGTGACTGTTGAAACTCAGGTCAGAGTCCATGACTACACCTAGATTTCTGGCTTTATCTGTTGTTTTGAACATTGCACACTGAAGCTCAGCGCTAACTTGTATACGTTCTGCCTTGGCTCCAAAAACCATTACCTCAGTTTTATCTTTGTTTAATTGGAGAAAGTTCTGACACATCCAGTCATTGATTTGTTCAATGCACTTACTCAGTGTTTGAATTGGAGCATAGTCTCCTGGTGAAATTGTTACGGAAGTTGTTGTTGCTATGGAAACAAGAAAAGTTGCACAGCGGGCGGAACTTGTCATAAAGTCCGCGATAATAACACCCACCCATTTAGAGGGAAGATATGATTGGTCAATTGTACTGTCATTTGACATTACTCTCTCGTTTTAGTTACTATAGCGGGCCCTCTGTGAATTCATAGCTGGACGTCCAACAGCTCCTGTCTTCACAGACTCGCAGAGAGGGGCTTCTTTCATTTAACCCTTCACATTCCAACAGAAACTGAATAGGCAGATTCGAAGGATTTATTTCTTTCGAAATATTATTTTAAATACAATTAAATCAAGTTATTTTGGTAAAACTAATGAAAAATATAACTAAAATGTTTTTTAATATTATTTTGTAGAATATCTTAGGCCCTCACAGAGTTTTTTTAAGTTTAATGTTTCACATCGCTTATGAAACATATACTATCACTATACGATCACTGATATTTTGTTGTTGACTGGACACTTATTTTTTAAAAGAGATAGCATGTGAGGATCTCTTAAGCAATGAAGCTCACATCTCCTTTTTATATGCTGTCAATTGAAATGCAGGAAAGTAATCACCAACTGTGAGTAAGGAATCAGGATCAACTGTGTACTACTGTAAGGTAGCTTCTAGCTTCATGTCGAACACTGACGGTAAGTCAACATTTCCCAGAGAGCTTTCTTTGAAATCACCAAGTAACGCTAAAAAACACAACATTTATATTGTATGACAAAGTGTTTATTTAATATATCTGGCTAGCTATAGCTACTTGCTAACGGTTTAGCTTACCCGCGCGATTCAAAGTAACGTCAACGTAGCTGTAATTTATGCTTTGCTTACATGTTCGCATAACTTGTAAGTTTAATGACAGGTACATACCTTGTTCACCTGGCTCAGGTGGTGGCTCTGGGGTTGTTGTGTGAGCCACCACTTGAGAATTGCCGTCTTTTTTATTAAAGAAATGTCTAATGTCCATCTTCAGAATCTCCGCGTCCGGGGCTGACAATTTAAAGTTTAAACATTGTCACAGAGGAGAGGAACGTACCTGTCAGCCAATAAAACACGTTTATTTCCATGCAACTCTCTGATTGGTCTGGTGGCGTCGTCTTGCCTCTGTGTTGCATTCACTGAACATGGGAAATTACATTTCTGCCGTCCGTCCTATAGGTAAAGTAGGTTAATGTATTATATTATTGAGGGAGAATTTGTCCGGGGCTAAAGAAAAAACATCCGGGGCTAAAGCCCCGGATGCCTACCCCAGGTGACGCCCCTGGGTTGCCATAAGGCTGTTGACGATCTTATTATAGCTTATAGGCTACATCCATTGGTTGGTGTTGTGGCACATTTGTAACGCTATGCCAACTTGGGCAAGCACGCAGGCAAACTTGAGGAGCGCACACAGGGTGGAGAGGTGGAGTAAGGTTGAGCGATGGAGAGAAAGGGAGAGAGAGAGATAGATTGAGC
This sequence comes from Gymnodraco acuticeps, assembly GCF_902827175.1. Classification (NCBI taxonomy): domain Eukaryota; kingdom Metazoa; phylum Chordata; class Actinopteri; order Perciformes; family Bathydraconidae; genus Gymnodraco; species Gymnodraco acuticeps. The sequence continues at coordinate 99,212 of NW_022990894.1, forward strand.
GAGGCAGAGAGCATGTGCAGCGGTCTGCTTGCGCACAGAGCTGGAGTTTCTGAGAGAGGCGGCTTGAGTCAATTTCTCTTCAAAATATTATTGATTGCCAGCCTCCCTGTCCCTGGCTGGCTTGCTAGCTCGTTGGTAACGTAACTGATGTCTTCTAATGTGCCTGCATCTGGCGCTGAGTTGCCATATTCCTTTCAAGTGTATAAATGTGAACCACTTCCTGATATCCATTGTTGCAGATAAATATAAATGATAATAGCCAAACTAACCTAGCAAGAGTAAACTGACAGGCTGCTGTGCTGCATCTCACTCAAAAACCCACACGACTCAACCCAGCGAAAAACCAGTCTCGCGCGCAGCCTTTCATTCAGAATTTCATAGCAAAATAAAAAATATGATATTAAACTAATCTTTCAACATAGTTTAAAACAAAAATAAATATTAGGACAAAGCCCTACAAATAACAACAATAAACATAATCAGTGGCGGCTCCAGAGTATTTGTGTTGGGTAATCTATGGTAGGGCTAACCCATACAGTGGTGGGGCTCAAGTCAGTATTTGCAATGTAATTACATACACGCTCCCCTTGACAGTGAAACTCCACGCGTGAGGTTTAGATTATTTCCCTGTCTCAATCCAAATTGAACTGTATGAAATAAAAAGGCACATTTGTCTCGTAGTAAATAAAAAGGGCGACTTGGAGCCAATCCTGCAATTTCCCCACAGGTGAAAGAGTTGACATGCTGAAAACCCAACACCTGCAGAGATTTTTTTAAATACTCACGTAAAATACACATTCTGGTAGGCTACTCTCTTGAGAAGAAAAATAAATAAATCTATTACTACACGACATATTTAAAAAAATGAATGCCATTTTACTTTTTTGTTACTTTGTTCTGAAAGCTGAACCTGCTGCTCCTCACAGAGAGAAGAGGGAAGAGGCTGTGAATGACTTTACATCCCACACAGCTATCAATCATCAAACCGTGGGGTCTTATTTCATTACGTGTTGATTTCTATCAACACGTAATGTTGTATCGATGTAGGCTTATATATAGAGCTGTAGGCCTACTACAGCAAAAGTATTCTCCGTCGGGACTTCCTGCAACAACACCACGCCGTTATCTTGATTCTGATTGGCCAGAAGACATTATCAAAGATGTTCTATTGAGAAGACGATCACTACGTGACAAAAGTTTTCAAAACCGTTTCTAGTCTAAGGTATTTCCAGACAAGTGGCTACTGAAATCAATCTTACTAACTGATGTCTATGCAATTTACTCCGCGAGTTGGCGGACTTTGTTTAGCTTACTTTAACATCATTTTTCATGGTGGGGCTAAGCCATTTCTTGGTATGGCTGTAGCCGACCCCAGTATACCCTGGCGGCGCCACTGAACAAAACAACTAAAATGTTGTATTCAGCCCTGATTAAAACAGCGGGCCCAAATCCTGGATGGGCAGGCCCGGCCCCATGGGGCCCGCCCATCCAGGATTTGACGCCGGGTCTGATTTAACAGCGACAACCAGACGAGCTTGAGATGCGCTTACTCACGCTGCGATCATTTTGGATGATTGGATTTTAGCTTTGTTGCATTGGGACCATTTTCTTAACCTGTTAAGCCCGAGAGACCCCGGTTCCGGGCCCTCCCGCAACATCTTGCAGGAAACAGTGTCTGAGGGCATGTTCATTTAATAAACTATGAATGTTTTATATCCATGTAACGGAAAGAAACTCATCTAACTTATCAGAGAGAGAGAGAGAGAGAGAACTGAAGACCACACGGAGCACCACTGTGAGTGCATACAGTTACGTACACAGCGTGGGGATGTCATAGTAAAGCACCTTAATACATGGAGTAAAGGTCACCATCACAAAGCAATTCTTAACAATAACAACAACGGTAATGCTTTAGCATTAAAACACCATAGACTGTAAATATAAGGAAAACATAGACACTCATCACCGAGGACACAATATCAATCGATCCAGCAGAGGCCAAACACAGAAGATCAACAAAATATATGACATAAATGAACTTACCAAAGCTGAAGGCTCACTTGAAAAGAAAAGCGGCACGGCGGTCCTTCCTCTGACCGAATGTGTCTATCACTTTGGGGATGAAGTCCTGTAGTTGCTGGATCAACTGGCTTTCAATTGAAAGCATAGCCAATGCGTTACGTCGCGGCTGTCCCATGGTGTTGCGAGTGAAAGTCTTTATCCTTTTGAGGGTGGAAAAGTTCCTCTCTGACTCGGATGTCGTCATCGGAGTTGTTACTATTATTTTGACCAAAATAACAGCCTCAGCAAACGTATCCTCCAAGTTGTTCTCGTGAATGGATTTCAACAGAGACAGGGCAGTGTTTCCAGTGTGAAGCTCACTGTGGCGGTAGAGCGTGGTCAGCTCAGACTTCAACTTCTCCTTGTTTCCCAACGCAGGCCACAGTTTCACGGCGCAGTCAAGCTCAGGTGTAGGAAATGACAGGACATGCTGTGGGAAGAATGAGCTGTCAACGAGCTTTGCAGCGATCAAATGGTCACTCTGTGAGAACCTCTGTTCCACCTGTGAGATGACTGTGTCACAAGCCTCCTTCATCACCGGCGCTGTGACGGCTCGTCTGTTCCATCATGAGCGGTGGCGGCCAATGCATCAGTTTGCTGCCTCATTTTCTGGACATGTTCCTTGAAACGGCAGAGCGCGCTGTTGATCCCAGGTGCATCGATGCTTCGTTTTTGCAGAGTGTTGTATAAAACATCCACTTCTGGCATAAGCAACGAACAAAACTCCAGGAGCTGCATAAATGCTTGGTCCCGCAGTTTCTTTGACAGGCCGTATGCCTCACTTATGGTGACCGCATCCCATCCTGGTTGTGCGCGTATATGCTCCATACACTGAAGCAGTGCTTCTCGGGTCTCCCAAACCGCGTTCACAGTTCTGCTTTTAAAGTTCCATCTCACAGCCGGTGGCCGTGGTATGCGTCTCTGTGTTGCCTCTGCAAGAGCTGCAACACGTTTTGGAGCACCGGAGAAAAAAGAGGAAAAAGCAGTTGGATCTGCAAAAAACACCTTCAGGATGCTCATCCTTGCTGAACTGCTGCAGGGTCAGGTTCAGTTGGTGGGCGTAGCAGTGAACAAACTGAGCGTTGGGGTACGTCTCCTTCATCACCAACTTTACCCCGTGCACGTTACCGCTCATGACGGCCGCCCCGTCATAGGTCTGAGCGATTAGCTTTTCTTTCAGCTTCAGGGGTTCCAGAACAGCCTTGATGCTGTTAGAGAGACCTACACCAGTTGTGTCCTTTACTTCCACAAACTCCAAAAAACGCTCTGTAACTGTGAGGTCAGGCATAATGTATCGCAGCACAATCACCATTTGCGATTTACAGGAGACATCGGTTGTCTCGTCGGCCTGAACGGCAACACATGATGTGTTGTCCACTTGTTTTTTTTTAACATGAGTGTGTGCGGGGAGATTTCCCTTTGATTCTATTGGCTCTAACGGTCAAAGAGATGTCACATGTCAAAATCGAAGAAGGGGGGGGCCAGAGATAAGGAAAATCCACCCAAATGACCCCAGAAGTGGGTTTTTTTCTTGCTAAATCTGTCTAAAAATGTCATATTTCACTTGTTTTGCATCAATCTTGATACAGGGTACTTATTATATGTTGTAGTTTGGATTCCAAATGCTTTTAGTCTACCATACCATCATCCAAGGGTGGTTTTCACTAGAAGTAATTATTATTTTTTGGACGGACACAATAATTAAACATTTTTTACTGTGTTCAATCTGAATTTACTTTAAAATAAAAACATCTATATTGATTCTGACACTTCTACATCATACTCACGGGTGTAACCTTGCTTTGAGAAAAAAGATTATTAATTTAACTGTTTTAGAAGAAAATATATGGTCATTTGTTCTGGGAATGTCCTTTTCGAGTCTGAGACCTGAAAAACAGGCTTGGGGCTTAACAGGTTAAGAGGTTAATCACCGAAAAATGCAATTCCGATAGAAATTGTCACCTGTCAAAAGTTTCTATGGTGTACTACTTAAGCTCAAGGTCATGGCTTCTTCATTTGTTTTTTTCGAGAGGTTTTGACAATTCTTCATAATTTATTGGGTCTTTAAAAATTCAAAAATTGCCTGAACAATTTATCAGATCTTATAATAATGATTAACTACCATAATGTTCGAAGCCTTTACGCGCTTGTAAAATCTTTCGAATGGATCCATGTTTCTTAGAGATTTACAATTTAAAAAATGTTACACATTGCTGAGTTGCATCTTAAATTAATATTAATATTTCCAACTCTTACATGATGTATACCCGTTTTATATGGCGTATACTATGTACTCTTTTATATCCTCTATACCCTGCCCTTCTAAAAACAGAGAATAGTAAGGTGTAAAAGGTTTTGGGTTTTCAAAGTCTCTGTTAACTAACTCAAACTCTGTTTTCTGTCCCACAGACTGAAGAGCGCAGCAGACGATGCTCTGAAACACCAAAGAAGTGTCTTGTTTTCCTCTGCAAAAACCCGAGAAATCAAATATATCTGGAAGAGGCAAGACCGGAGCTCTCACATAACTCGAGCCCTGCATGCGGCGTCTCGTCGCTACGGTTCTCTCTCTCTGTTCCTGAGAAAGTGTGTGTGAGCTCCAGCTCTACTGATCCATCTTCTGTGTGTCTGGATAAACCTCTGAACGGACTCTGTGCTCTTTTTCTGGAGCGTTTACCTCGGACTATAGGAGCTAGCTTAGCATGCTAGCTGGAAACACGTTAGCAACACTAGTCAGATTGAGAGTTTGACGGAGAGAGAAACGGTGTGTTTAACGGAGTCTGCAGGGAAAGGTGATCTAGGAAACATGAGTAAAGTCCAGATGCTGCTGTCGTTGAAGAAGCAGCGACTCACTGCTGCTGCTGAAGAGATATTTGCTCTGTTTGAACAAACAATAGCAGAGCTCGAGGAGGAGCTGTCTCTTTCCAAAGAGGAGAACGAGAGACTCCAGAAGCTACTGGACGCTGTTTTACAGCCTTATCTTCGGATACACAGAGCAGATGTCCAGCAGCTGGTTGTGGTTAAAGAAGAGCTTCTCCCTGACCAGCAGGAGGGGAGCACCAGCCTGGACCAGGAGGACCCAGAGCCCCCCCCCACACATTAAGCAGGAACAGGAGGGAGAGCAGCTTCAGGAGCTGGAGGAGGCTGATATCACCAAGTCCACTTTCACTCCTGACCCTGTGAAGAGTGAAGATGATGAAGAGAAACCTCAGTCCTCTCAGCCTCATCAAAGACAAACTGATCACATGGAAACAGAAGCGGATGGAGAGGACTGTCGAGGACCAGAACCAGCCAGGAACTCAGATCCAGAGAGCAGTTTACAACCAAAGACTGAGGACCACACTGGAGACTCTTCTGAAGACACTGAAGACTCTTCTGAACCTGACACTGAAGACAGTGCTGATTGGAAGGAGACCAGAGAACCTGCCTCAGGCTCAGACTCACTGAAAAATAGACAAGAATCAGTCAGTGATCCACGACGTAGTGCTGGAAAGAACCCATTCAGCTGCTCAGTCTGTCAGAAAGCTTTTAGAGATAGACAAAAACTAGATCAACACATGAGAATCCACACCGGAGAGAAACCCTTTCGCTGCTCAGTCTGTGAGAAAGCTTTTTCACAGAGTGGAAATTTAAAGAAACACATGAGAGTCCACACAGGAGAGAAAGCATTAAAATGCTCAGTTTGTGAGAAAGCTTTTTCACAGAGTGGAAATTTAAAGGAACACATGAGAGTCCACACAGGAGAGAAGGCATTCAAATGCTCAGTTTGTGAGAAAGCTTTTTCACAGAGTGGAAATTTAAAGGAACACATGAGAGTCCACACAGGAGAGAAAGCATTCAAATGCTCAGTTTGTGAGAAAGCTTTTTCACAGAGTGGAAGTTTAAAGGAACACATGATAATCCACACAGGAGAGGGAGCACACAGCTGCTCAGTCTGTGAGAAAGGTTTTTCACAGAGTGGAAGTTTAAAGAAACACATGAGAGTCCACACAGGAGAGAAGGCATTCAAATGCTCAGTTTGTGAGAAAGCTTTTTCACAGAGTGGAAATTTAAAGGAACACATGAGAGTCCACACAGGAGAGAAAGCATTCAAATGCTCAGTTTGTGAGAAAGCTTTTTCACGGAGTGGAAATTTAAAGAAACACATGAGAGTCCACACAGGAGAGAAAGCATTCAAATGCTCAGTTTGTGAGAAAGCTTTTTCACGGAGTGGAAATTTAAAGGAACACATGAGAGTCCACACAAGAGAGAAAATATACAGCTGCAATGTTTGTGACAAAAGATTTAAATGGCGTGGTATTTTCAAAAGGCACAAGTGTGTTGGTCGTCAGTCCTCACAGCTTAATGAAAATAACGGAGAGGCAGAGCCTCCAATCAGCAGCTCAGCTGAACACATGGAAACAGAAGCCGATGGAGAGGACAATGAATAAGTCTTATGACAGTTCACACGTGAGAGAAATCTGTCTGTGGACAATATGTTTCATGTTTTTGTCATTCTGATGTATACGTTAACCACTGACTGTTGATGAACCACTGCTCATTTAAGGTGGACTGACCTTTACAATGGACCAGCTAGTCTTAGTGTCTTAATGCAAACGTTTTGTAAAATGACGCTAGACCAACAACGTGCTGTTGGGCTGTGTGCTCTCTGCAGGACGGTGTCTATACTCAAAGGTTGTTTATGGTATGAGAGCTTCACTCTGCTTTTGTTGTCCAAACGACGCCAACAGAGCGATACGTCTTCTTTCCAGCAGATGGCATACATGTTACATCATCCAGTTCAACTGTCATCCACATAGTAATGATTCAAAACAGCAATGTGTGAGATATGGCTATTGACTCACAATCTCAACAGAATGTGAAGAGGTTACAGTCTTGCGGTTATGTCCAAGATGTTGTTTTTTGTTGTTGTAAGAGATAATAGGGATTGATGCAGACAATAACCAGAAGATAGTCTGGATAGAGCCTTCAAAGAACCAGAAAGCGTTTTGAAGATTATTAGGGATATAGAAAGAATACAAATATTACAAATTAGTATACTTTTTGCAGTGTCAACATCTACAAATGTAAAAGTATTCATTTATTAATAAATCATATTTGTTATAATTATGTATTTTTCAATTTGTTCATCACCTTAGTATTGAAGCTGATAAAGTTGGAGCTATTTTTAATAGCAGTATTGGCTATGCTGCTTGGTAGTTTATTTTTTGTTGAAATACGAAATAATTCACGAGTTGATTTTATTTTGTATAAAAATCAGTAAAATAAAATTGTGCCATTAAAAAAAAAAGAAATAAAAAAGGAAGACCGGAGGAAAGGCCCGAGCCAAGGCTAAGACCCGCTCCTCCCGGGCCGGGCTCCAGTTCCCCATCGGCCGTGTCCACCGGCATCTGAGGAAGGGTAACTACGCCCACCGCATCGGTGCCGGAGCCCCGAGCCCTTTCTCATTTCGCTAACTCCCCTCCTTGACTCCTATCCTAGAGACTTAGTCCCGCCCACAGGAGATGCGAACGGAGGAGTCGAGGAGGGGAGCCGAGGAGAGAGGAGGGGAAGCAGCAGGCCGTTAGAGAAATGAGAACTCCTCTCCTCTGAGCGGTCATTTTAAAGAGACGTCCATTAATGATGACAGGAGGCACAGCAGCCCTCTGTCTGATGGACAGATGTGTTCATGATGACTTATATATTTACTTTGAATTAATTCACAGTGCGGTGTAATGAGACAATAACAGGCTACAGATGCGGGGACACACATACACACACACACACATATTTATATACATATATACAATTTCAGAATCAAACGGAGCACTCTCATAATAACGTAACACTATCAGAGACTGGATATCCCCCCCCCCCCTCTCTGGTCGCTACAATGAGGGAAATAAATTACGGGCCAAAAGTTTTATTTACAAGTATTACAAGTAAGCAGAGGACACCAAACCAACTGAGACCTGTCTGTCCGCTGCATCTACGCACTGTACAACACACACACACACACACATACACACTGTACCACACGCACCTACAGCTAACAGGCTACAGCCGTTGTGTATTTTATTATGTGAAGCACTAAATGGTTTTAGAAAAATATCGACTCTTTGTTTGTAGATATCTACTAAACTACAGCAAATACAGAGAGTAATGTAGGCCTGTTATACTGAGTGATATATATTTTACACACTGCTCTGCTTTCTGCACGGACCTCACAGCTGTTAATAAAATAATATCCAGGGGATGCATGCAGAGCTGTCATTGGCTGAGATAAGTCCGGCCGTGCGTCACAACTCTTTGAAACATCTCTGTTCCCGGAAATGCTTCCACGAAGGGACCGTGGAGGACCGTGGAGGACCCATCAGTGTATCCTCGGTTATAGCTCCTCCAGAGAGCCTCCTCGACGATCGACGCTCGATCCTCGGTCCTCGAACAAGCCCCCAGGAAGTGCGCCGGACTCAGATAAAAATATTCGTGGTGGCCAAATGGCGGTACTACACTTCCGTTTGGTTGCCAGGCCCGGAAACACCTTTTCCCATTGACTTACATGGGGAAAGAGTGGTCTGTAAATAGTTTGATACTTTTTTTTAAACTAAATAAACTACCCAGTATGAACACTTGTATAGCCCTTATTAAAAACATTCGTTCCTCAAGTTGTAAAAATGTGCTAATAACGTTATTCTGAGAGTTATTTCCCTCTGCATTATGAACGCGCATCTAACCCACGGGACCGCGCCGCCGGCACGTTCATGTTACGTGTTCAGCATGGTCCCGACCAATCAGAGCACACTGTGCTCACAGGGAGGGTGGGGGCTGGAGGTATAACGAGCCGTTAAAGGCAGAGAGTGAAATTCAGTGAATACACGTAGTTTACAGAGATGCTGTTTGAGAAACCAATGTGAGTTGCGTTTATCTTTACCCATGGATGCACAATAAGAAAGGACCCATATCGTCTCACTGCCATCCCACGGAGCTGTAATAATGGATATATTGCACATGTTTGCTGTAATTCATTATCATACTACATGGGCTGTATGATTAAACCTTGTACCGTAAATGTTGTATTCAATAAAGTTAATATTACCGACTTTATTAACGTCCCTGTAGCTTCGTATTGCACTAAGAAGCTTATTGCACTGTATATATATATATATATATATATATATATATATATATATATATATATATATACAGTGCAATAATTATTTCATGCTAAATGAAGCTCAGTTGGATATCACTAGATCCTGTTACAGCGTAAAATAAGTACATAACGATTGATGTGTACATTAGCGTAATTACTAGCTAGCCGCTAGCTGCTAACTGCCGCCTCGTTAATATCAAATACATCATAATAACAGATCATTACCATGATGTCATGAACGCACGGTGCTGTTACGTGTACGCAAATTGACGTTCTTGATGTGAACGAGCATTTTGGTTAAAGTTGCGCATGCGCTTTGAGTGCACATACAACCCAGTCTCACGGCATTTCGTGTTCACCAACACGATTTGCCCCTTTTTTTCGTGTTGCACAGCACGATTTTAAAATCAATGTATTTCTACTGCCTGCAGCACGTCTTTTTCTCCGGTCGGGTCGTGGGAGACCGGAAGCTGTCTGGTTCATAAAAACATGTTCTTACTCAATATCAAGCCACAGTTATTGCTTTTATTTTAAATCGTATAATTTCGGACTTTTGTTGCCGTCTGTGAGGAAAATAAATGGGGCCTCAGATTCTCAGGATACTGAAATCTGTATTTTTAAAATCTTTTTTTCATTCTAATTTGTTATTCTTTTCAAAATAACACACTGTTATTTACTCACCAATAACACACAATTATCCTTGCTTTTATTTATTGGTTTAATTCCATAATCTCTGGCTTTTTTGGCGTCCGTCAGGAACTGAATTTCAAAATAAAAATAACCGGAAACAGACGTAGGCATTTCGAGCGATTACCCAAGATCCTCAGCTATGGTTTTAAGCTCGCTTATTGGATGATTTGGTGTTTATATGATATGAAATCCGGAAAACATTTTAAAAGAATAAAATAATACTTAATTCCGAGCGCTCTTGCTTTTCTCTTTGAAAGTCATCACATAACGGCATTGTAATACACGGTTCAGCTGCATTGTATATTACAGATCTGCCGTAGTTCTTTATTTATAGAGCCCTGATGAGAACACCTTTGGAAAAACTGAGAAAATGCCACGGAAACTGAATACTTGACGTGGATCATAAATATATTCAACAATTAAACAATATCTTCAATTTATCTTCACACAATACGTCTCCTTGCAGTATCAACACTAATTCGGCTGACTTTTACATTTGATCTAATTCACAGATAGGTTATATTTACACCATAACGGTGCACAGCTGATATAAAATGACTGTAGTTTTTAAAGATATTACTGATTTTCTTTGAATGTAAGAGTGTAAATACTGAGTCTGAAATAGTATAGCAATATGCTGTAAAATTATGTGAAAGCATGCATAAAACTACACATCTTCAGATGTTGTACGAAAACATAAGTGTCCTACATTAATAATACAAAGTTATTATGGCTGTGTGTACCTTGTGTGCACCTCCTAGTGGTTAAAGCACGTTATTTAATTATTGTTATATTTGATTAAAAAAATATTAAGAGCACATACTTTCATAGGGGGAAAGTATAAATATAGAATGTAAAAAATCAAGAAGATACTCTAAGTGATCTCTACAATAAAACAGTTTAGTGCAGAATGTACAAAGATATTAATAGGAGGAGGTGCAAAACAGACAAACTAATTAACCTTTATTAACACATTAAATAATACTTTAGATTAAGGTCTTCTTTTAAATAAGAAAAAAACTTTGGGGGTATCTATCTACAGATAAATATTAAGCCTGACAAAGTACTTAACGTCTAATATATTGCTTTCCTGCAATGTTAACTATGTTGAAGCACTTATTTTTAACTGATATTATACATATCAATTATACTCTTATGTATGTAGATATAATTATACATTTGCAGAATATGACAGTTTGATGGTGGAGGGACACACATATTGATAGATGTCTTGTAATGCACTGTTGAGGAACCTGTGACCCAAGTGTTTCATTCATTGCGTAACTACACCGTAGTTGTGTATATGATATGTCAATAAACCTTTGAAAATCTTGAAAGGGATGTGCAAAATAGCCATAATATACAGTCGTTAATTAACTATTAGTAGAGAATAACGAGTAATGAATATACTTTATTACTCGTTTCCATTCATGTCAATTGCAGATACATGTTTAGTCTTCTCAAGCACCAACTATCAAATATCTCTCCTGATTGTTGGCACTTGACAATCACCTTACCTGAATTTTACTCAGGTGTAACTAAAGTCTGATTTAAGGGTTGTTTATATTTCACATAATTAATCAGAATCTGCAAAGTAACTCAAATAAATGCAGTGGAGTAAAAATACCAGGTTAACCTCTGAATTGTAGTGGAGTAGAATTACAAAGTAACAATGAGCTGTCATGTGGGTATTAATGCTGCGCATTATGGACACAAGCGATTTTCACCCATTTATTAATTATATGTTTTACATTTGATAACACCAATGTGTTTAATACTGACAACTTCTAATTGTGGGAAATACGAAAACGTTCAGTAGAGACGTCCCATAGAACATTTTGCGAAACACAATAGCCAGCATGTGTAGTTCTGGGGGGGCGTTCGATTCCAGTTTTGAATAGTCTGGCGTGGTTTCGTTCCATTTCACACAGCTGTTTGACGCTCTGAGTAACCTTACGGGGGACTGTAGTCCTAAACGATAGCTGGGGATTATGGGTAGTGTAGTGTCTTCAGCCATCCTAAACTCAGAAATGTGGACAATCGCAATGATGCTCGAAATGTCCCTTATAGGCCTACGTCTGTTTCCGGTTATTTTTATTTTTAAATTCAGTTCCTGACGGATGCCAAAAAAGCCCGAGATTATGGAATTAAACCAATAAATAAAAGCAAGGATAATTGTGTGTTATTGGTGAGTAAATAACAGTGTGTTATTTTGAAAAGAATAACAAATTAGAAGGAAACAAATATTTAAAAATACAGATTTCCGTATCCTGAGGCTCTGAGCCATTTATTTTCCTCACAGACGGCGACAAAAGTCCGAAATTATACGATTTAAAATAAAAGCAATAATTGTGGCTTGATATTGAGTAAGAACATGTTTTTATGAACCACACAGCTTCCGGTCTCCCACGACCCGACTGGAGAAAAAGACGTGCTGCAGGCAGTAGAAATACATTGCTTTTAAAATCGTGCTGTGCAACACGACAAAAAAGGGGCAAATCGTGTTGGTGAACACGAATCAATAGATTAAAAATCGTGTTGATGAACACGAAATGCCGTGAGACTGGGTTGGCACATACGGGTACTTTCTCAGGCATGCCGGGTAATCTGTGACGTTTCACTCTCTCAAAAGTTGGGCCATTTTATCATCATGCGCTAATGAGCAACTCTCATAGGAATGAATGAGGGCCCGCCTCCCATGCTGTATCCAGTTCTTATTATACATCCATGTCCTCGAAGTGCATTTAGAGAAATTAGATGTCCTTCAACATGGCGCGCTAAAATTCATTTCCGGGTCACTACCGGAGGACCGTGGAGTCGAGGAGGGGGATTTGATTAAATGAGAAAGGGCCCCGGTGTACCTGGCCGCTGTGCTGGAGTACCTGACCGCTGAGATCCTGGAGCTGGCTGGAAACGCCGCCCGGGACAACAAGAAGACCCGGATCATCCCCCGCCACCTGCAGCTCGCCGTCCGCAACGACGAGGAGCTGAACAAGCTGCTGGGAGGAGTGACCATCGCTCAGGGAGGCGTGCTGCCCAACATCCAGGCTGTGCTGCTGCCCAAAAAGACCGAGCAGGCCGCCAAGAAGTGAAGACCCTGACCCCGCTTCAATAAACACCAAAGGCTATTTTATCCAGTAGAGCTTTCCTTCATCAAACCTGTGCCTCTATTATATAGTGTTGAAGAGAGGATAAGTGTATGTTCCTTATTTGTGATTATATTCTATAAACTATGAAATCTCAAAGCTTTTATCTGGGTTTCCAAGCAGTCTGTAAACCATCACATCTACTTTATTGTCAATCTTTCATTTTCCGTTTCCTACAATCCAGTCAGAAGAATACAAATATATATATATATATATAAACGTGCATATAAATATATATATAAAGTATAAACATATTTATACACGATCTATTCATGTTTTTATGACACTCATATTACTGCTAATATAGATCATGTTTAATAGACTTTAAAGTGTCTAAATATCTGTCACTTGAAGCGTAATCAGGGTCCTTACTCAAATATAAAAAGTTACCAGAAAACAAAAAACCCTAACCAACCAAAAGTACTACAAATGCGGAAGGATCCCGAGCTGGACCGTGGTCAGTGAAGGTCCTCATGTGGTTCTCCTTTACGTCCGCAGATAAGATTTAAAATCTGTCGCTAGTCGGAGTCAACTTGTCAAAAATGTCTGGAAGGGGAAAAGGAGGACATTTGAACGAGCCGACATAGCGAGACCCGGAAATGAAAGGAAGAGGAGGAATTGTCTTCTTAAATATCGAAGAATAATCTGATAGAAAATGTAAACATTATTCTAAGTAGGCCTATAGTTGACGGTTTGATGATTCGTTCTGAACGACCTGTTCCAACAGACTCGAAAATGATTGTGTTAGCAGATTTAGACTTAAACCTTTTGTCTCCTGCAGCAGAAAGGTGAATAATCTCAGCAGTTCAAGCTTAGCCATTCATCACGGCGGTATTTATTATAGGCACACATCTCAAGAGGCTTGAGGACAGAGAGAGAAGGGGCGTGACTTCCAACGGTCTTATACCCCAGGTAGTGACATCACAATCATGTGGTACAGCCCTAACCAATGAACACAGTTAGTAGTCGCAGCTACTTACATAAACAATATATGGTACACAGTAATACATGGAGTCATACACTATACATGTCTGTATGTTATATCTCAACAGATTGGAAGAGGAAAGGAAGGAGGTGAAAAAGGGTGAAAAAAAATACAAAATATATATATAAGAAAATGTCTCTTCCTGGAAGCGTGCCATCTTTTGCTTCAACATTTGGACAGTTTTGGGTTCGCCTGAACTTCACAGGTTCAGGAGAACCCCCAAGTCGTGAATATGTTGGAGAATCACTATTATTTGATACCTGCTGGATCAATACAAATGATGTGTATTCCTTCATTGCACTTCCAAACAGAAAGGAGTTTGAACTTTGCTTTTTGCTAGAAGCTCCTCTGAGACGTTTCCTTGATGTTCTCGCAACTAAAACCTCAGATCCCAAGTGGAAAGACTGGACTTTCGAATCTTCCATTCAAATAGATATCTCAAACATCATTGTTCAATTCTGGACTGGCCGTATTCCAGACCATGATGTTGAGACCTATTTGAAGAGATATGGAGATATAATCAGCAAATACAAACCAATAGATACATTTGGGATATGGTATGGAGTGAGAAAATACAAAATGAAGAGGAACAGAAACTGTGATGGTGAGATCCAAAATCTCCCAAATTCGATATCTCTCGGCCCCTATAATGGGAGAATCATTTATCCAGGGCAACCCGTCACCTGTTTCATCTGCAACTCAGCTGACCATCAGGTCAGAAAATGCACCACAGTGAAATGTTGGAGATGCAATGAAATGGGCCACAAGGCTAAAGATTGCAATTCAGACAGTCTCTGCAACCTGTGTGGAAAGATTGGGCACACCTTCTTCAACTGCCCATCTTCTTATGTAAACAAGGCAAAAACCTAGCAGCAGCCTGGTCCTCCTTCAGCCACCCAGCAGCAGCAGCCCAGCAGCAGCCTGGCCCTGGTCCTCGTCCTGCAGCCCAGCAGCAGCCTGGTCCTCCTTCAGCCACCCAGCAGCAGCAGCCCAGCAGAAACCTGGTCCTGGACTCCCTCCAGCCACCCAGCAGCAGCCTGGTCCTCGTCCTTCAGCCCAGCAGCAGCCTGGTCCTCCTCCAGCCACCCAGCAGCAGCAGCAGCAGCAGCAGCAGCCTGGCCCTGGTCCTCGTCCTGCAGCCCAGCAGCAGCCTGGCCCTGGTCCTCGTCCTGTAGCCCAGCAGAAACCTGGTCCTGGACTCCCTCCAGCCACCCAGCAGCAGCCTGGTCCTCGTCCTGTAGCCCAGCAGCAGCCTGGCCCTGGTCCTCGTCCTTCAGCCCAGCAGCAGCCTGGTCCTCGTCCTTCAGCCCAGCAGCAGCCTGGTCTTCGACCTGCAGCCCAGCAGCAGCCTGGTCCTGACCCTTCAGCCCAGCAGCAGCCTGGTCCTCGTCCTTCAGCCCAGCAGCAGCCTGGTCCTCGTCCTGTAGCCCAGCAGCAGCCTGGTCCTCGTCCTTCAGCCCAGCAGCAGCCTGGTCCTGACCCTTCAGCCCAGCAGCAGCCTGGTCCTCGTCCTTCAGCCCAGCAGCAGCCTGGTCCTGGTCCTGGTCCTCACCAAGTAGCCCAGCAGCAGCCTGATTGTCGTCCTGATCCTCACCCAGCAGCCCAGCAGCAGCCTGGTTGTCGTCCAGCCAGCAAGGATCTCCCTCTCCCTGAAGATCAACAGCATTCAACTCCTGAAGACGACTCTCCATCCCAGTCAGGTGAGGGTAGATTAACTATTGATAGTGATGTAGAGAGCGAGTACAGCTCTGAGAATGAGATTGAAGACGAGAAATATTATGAGAGTGTGAGCGAAAGCCCAGGATCTGACTCCAGCCCTGACAGCCTTGCAGCTGGTCAGCGAGTCAGCATGCCCCTCTACTCGCCCCCTGAGAGCAACTCGGGTCTTTTTTTTCACCAACTCCGGAACTTCCAGAACCCCCGAGTGAGACTCAGGGGGAAGCCCCGTCTGAGGTCTCATAAAAGAGACCTGCAAGTAGAAACTTGAACCAAAATGAAAAACGGGCAAATGTAGATACATCATAGTGATTCATTTTATAAACCAATATGAGCTTCTTAAATGTCGCTACCGTCGTACGTGGTGTTCAGTCTAAAGACTTTCGAGAGAGGAAAATGTAATATGTATTAGACACTAATTATGACTTCCTCTTTACGCAGGAACTTAGACTGAATACTACCAGTGATGTTGATGATGTGTGTAAACGGTGGCATAAAGGCAAAAGTATTATATCCATCGGAGAGAGTAGAGCTGACGGAGTTGGCATTTTCTTCAAAGAAAAAGACATCACTATTATTAGAAGAAGGGACATAATCCCAGGAAGGCTGCTTATGGTGGATTGTTTTTATAAAAATGAAAAATATCGACTTATTCATAGTTATACTGCCCCTGAGGCAAAAAATAAGTTACAATTATTCAGAAAACTTAGAGAGCTATTAACAGTGGGTTATAAAATGATATTAGGTGGTGATTTTAATACAGTAACAGAAGACATAGATAAGTGTAGTCCAGCTGTTTTTAAACTGAGGGTGGAAGGAAACCTGTTGAAATAAATCTGCAGCGATGCAGGCCTAATCGATGTCTGTCGCTCTCTGAATCCCGCTGGAATGGATTTCACGAGATATGACAACACAACTAAAACCCGTATAGACAGGATTTATGTATCGAAACACTTCTCTGTAACCAACTACAAAACAATCTTTAATAACTTTTCGGATCATCTTTTGGTCCAAACGTCATTATCCTCCGGAGCCCCTTCCACTAGAGGCTTCTGGAAACTGAACACACAGTGCCTAAAAAATACTTGTGTCTCAACGGAACTAAAACTGGAAATACAAAAAATAATACAATTGAGATGTTTAACAAACTCTGACATCAAATTATGGGAAACATTAAAAATGAGGTTAAAACGTTTTTTCAAATTTAAATGTAGAGAATGAAATAAAGCAAAAAATATTAAATTGTAATCATTAATCAAACAATATATTCATTTAAAGCAGATTAAAGTTAAAACTAAAACGGTAGAAGAAAAGATATCTAAATTAAAAGCTGAAATTGATCAATTAAACCGGGAATCATTATATAATATTCACTTGGCTCAAGTCATTAAAACCAACCAAAAGCAAATACAAAGTAAATTCATCAGATCTATAAAAAATCAAGCAGGTTGTATTGTGTATAATGAAAAACAGAAACAAGAAGTGATAAGAGATTTATGTTCTGAAGCATATAAAAAAATAGACATTGAAACAGACTGTGTTAAAACTCTGTTGGGAACAATCCCTCCGTACAACATCCAAGAATTTGACTTCCTTCTCGGTGAGATTAGAAAAGATGAGGTGATCCAGGCGGTGAAAGAGCTGAATGTCGGTAAGAGCCCAACAATGACAGGTTCATATCAGGAACACCAGTTGGCCATGCGCCCAAAATAACTGCCATCGCCTGCAGACGATGTCACTGTTATAATAAAAAACCAACAGGAAATGGATGTTCTAACAAACCACCTAAACCTGTATGAATTGGCATCAGGAGCTAAATTAAACCACGGCAAAACTGAAGCTGTTTGGATCGGCACCGACGATGCCAAATGTGACATTAACATTCAAGTGAAAAAAGACATTAAAATACTTGGAATAACTATTTGTAGCGACAACTGTGCTGAACTCAATTGGGAGAAGAAACTAAGTGAAGTCAAAGAACTAGTTAAACACTGGGAGAATAAAAATACAAATTATAAATCAAGAATAAACATAATAAAATCATTCATACTCAGCAAGATCCTTTTTCTAGCAAACATCTTCCCCCCACCAGCCCAAATAATTATGCAATTAAACAAACAGTGTGTCAATTTGGTGTGGGGTACAACAAGGGAGGTTGCTAAACGTAATTTGTTATTTAAGAGTAGGGAATACGGAGGCCTGGGAGCCATAGACCTGGGCATTCAACTAAACATTACCTTTGTAAAAAACATCTCGGCTGTAATCGATAGGAAAGCACCTTGGGTTGAGGATGGAGGAATGGGATGGAAGAAAAGAAGAGCTAGAAATGGACCACAAGTTACTTTATGGTGACTTCAAAACTGAAGTTCAGCATTTAGAGATTGATTGGATCGGACTACCGAATAGAGTAATTTTTAAAATGATAAACGATTTCAAATATGGAGGTGTTATAGCATACAAAAACCTAACACCTGACGAAGGTAACGAAGTCTTGAAATTAGTAAAAAGTAAACCGTTATCGGAGAGCATGAGAGACGTGAGGTGGCTGATGTCAGTCAACAGACTTGCGGTCAGAGCTGTGGTCTCATGGAGCTGCTATGTGAAAACTAGAACATGCCCCATGATTAACTGTGAGGAGGACGAGACTCTCCAGCACCTCCTCATGGACTGCTACAGAGCCCAGGAGGTGTGGTCGCTCCTACGGGGAATCGGGTTAGACTTCAATGTAGAATATATCTCAATCATGTATTGTATTCTGGATGAGGGGATGGACAATAAACACAGGGACCTTTTTCAGCTGGTAATTTGTATCACATGTATGAAGATCTGGAAAACAAGGTGCAAAATGGTACTAAATCAGACGATCCTAAACAGTGGCACCATCGTGACACAAATACTTACTGAACTAAGGAGAAGAAAAACCCTGGACAAATCCCAGACTCAGCCATGGGGCGTTTTGAGTCTGTGACCGAGCTGAGTCTCATTGGAATATAAACGTGCTCTCTTTATGTTATTTATATATAAATTTATTCATTGTGTTTTATGTGTATTATTAATGTAACTTGTGTATATCATGTACTGCCCAAATAATATAAAATAAAGTTTTCAAAAAAAAGAGAAGAAGCCTGAAGCCTTCATAAACATGATTAATGTCTGTATTTTAAATCTTGGGTCTGTGTAAATGTAAACGGTGTGTTAACCAGTTAAGCAGGGGTGCTCTGTATGTGCTAGCCATAAGTCCATTCATTAAACTAATAAACAATGACAAGTGAACCCTCCTTGTCAATTAACTACAGGGGTCCCTCAGGGCTCAGTTCTTGGTCCCCTCCTCTTCTCCTTGTACACAAACTCGCTCGGATCAGTCATTAGCCCGCATGGTTTTTCATACCACTGCTACGCTGACGACACCCAATTAATTCTGTCCTTTCCCCGCTCAGAGACCCAGGTCGTCGCACGCATCTCTGCTTGTCTAGCTGACATCTCTCAGTGGATGTCTGCTCATCACCTCAAGCTCAACCTTGACAAGACTGAACTGCTCTTCCTTCCGGGAAAAGATTGTCCCACTCTTGACCTAACAATCAACATCGGCACCTCAGTTGTTTCCCCGACTCAGACTGCAAGGAATCTGGGTGTGATCCTAGATAACAACCTGTCCTTCACTGCAAACATCGCTGCTACAACCCGCTGCTGCAGATACACACTTTACAACATCAGGAGGATACGTCCCCAGCTGACACAGAAAGCCACGCAGGTTCTGGTCCAGGCTCTCGTCATCTCACGCCTAGACTACTGCAACTCCCTCCTGGCTGGTCTACCTGCATGTGCCATCCGACCTCTGCAGCTCATCCAGAATGCAGCGGCTCGTCTGGTCTTCAACCTTCCTAAATTCTCCCACACCACTCCGCTCCTCCGCTCCCTCCACTGGCTTCCGGTAACTGCTAGAATCCACTTCAAGACAATGGTACTTGCTTACCATGCTGCGAATGGATCTGGCCCTTCGTACATCCGGGACATGGTTAAACCGTACACCCCAGCGCGTGCACTACGCTCTGCATCAACAAAACGGCTCGCTGCACCCTCGCTGCGAGGGGGACCCAAGTTCCCATCAGCAGAAACACGTGGGTTTGCTATCCTGGCTCTAAAATGGTGGAATGAGCTCCCCATTGACATCAGGACAGCAGAAAGCTTACAAACCTTCTGGCGCAGACTGAAAACTCATCTCTTTCGACTCCACTTCGAGCGATAGAACTATTAACAAAGCACTTATATACTAATAAAGGACTGGCTTACCTAAAGCCAGTTGAGTAGCACTTGAAATGTTTTTGCTCTATGAAGCCTAATGTACTTATTACGGCCCCTACACACGGCGGCGTGCGTTACCGCTTGGCGGTGGGCGTGTCTGAAGCTTGGGGATTTTTTACGAACAACGCGACCAACAACCAATCACATGAATGTCCCGCCCCGGACATACAAAGCAAAGCATTCATGCTACATCCATGCTGGCTAAATATACTGTCTATGCTTGCTAGCTGTCCATTCAAACGAAGTACACTGGATATAAACTCCCCAAAAAGGCGAAAACCTACCAGTGTCACCCACTGTCTCTGCCACCTCCCCCCATGCCTGGCTCCTCCGGTTTGTATCCCTGTATGTAAAGAGGGACTGGTCATATAGTACCGCCACGATCTTTTTCTCCTCCATTTTTTTACATATGGGAAATAACTGCGGTCTGGCTCTCCCAACATACACGCGGTTTGATTGGCTAGCGCTTGTAATGTCAGATTTGCATACGCGGGATTTGATTGGCTGACGCCTCCGTCGAGGCGGCAAAAGTAGAACATTGCTCTACTTTTGCAGCGAGCACCGCGAGAGAAGCTACGCTTTGCTCCCACAATGCAGTTCGGCGAATCGTGACGTCACCCCATTCAAAGTGAATGGGCAGAAGCGTTGAAGCGGCAACGCACGCCGCCGTGTGTAGGCTCCGTTAGGGCTGAACGATATACCGTGTCATGGCGATAACCGCGGTATGCGCATGCGCGGTATTCACACCGCAGGGACGTGCGGTTTTATTCATTTTTTTTAAAAAAATGCTAACGCACTTTAGCACAGAATTCAAAAATAAACATACCCTATTACTTATCCGATTAAAGCTGAGACTCCACAGATTATTTAAGTATAATATCTAAGCGATCCGATCTCGCAACAGGGGAACCAAACACAGACATCACAACACGTACCTTTTACGGAGCTTTTACGGGAGATCGTCTCACCGTAGCTGTCAATCTGATCAAAAGACGTGTTCAATGGCATAAAACGAGAAAGAAAAAACGCGGCTGAATCGGTTGATCCATAGGTTGATAATGTATCTGTGGCTTTGAAGCAATTGTTTATAATCCATAATTCCATTTGTATGTAAAAATCGGATCACAAAAGTTAGCTGCTAATGGTAGCCACCTTGGTGGTATGCAGCTTCCGGTTTTGGCTACGCGTCGTCACTCTCACTCCTTATTTGTTCATGTGTTGGTGTGTGTAGAACTTCCCCTGATATTTGACCTTTTTAGACAGATTTAGCACAAAAAAAACCCTCTTTTGGGGCCATTTGGGTGGATCTTCCATATCTCTGGCCCACCTTGCTGACCGTCAGAGCCAATGGAATTGAGGGGACATCACACATTCCTTATTTGGTAATGTGTGTGTGAGACTTCCTCATCGCCAAGACCGGAAGCAGCAGCCACTATGGTGGCTACCATTAGCAGCTAACTTTTGCTCTGCGATATTTACATGAAAATGGAATTATGGATTATAAATTAAATCATTTTTTTATACAGAGACGTTAAAAACCTATGGATTAACCGATTCAGCCGCGTTTTTTCTTTCTCGTTTTAATACCATTACAGTGTTTCCCACAGATATGAAATATACTTGGGCGGGTGGTGGCAAGGAGGGGGAGGGGGAGGGGGGGGGAGGGTGCGCGTGCGCGCGCAAGAGAAAAAAAAAAAAAAGTTTTAACAACATTATTTATTGACTTTTCATTCCGGTATAATCATTTTGCGCAAAGATGGCACTGTTTGTCAGAGCACTTCATCCTTCTGGGATTTCATGAAGAACAGCTCCAACGCCTGTGTGTATGGGAATGCCTCTGGTGCTGGTCCATTAACTGCCAGTGTTTCCCACAGATCTGAAATATACTTTGGGGGGTGGTGGTAGCGGGGGGGGTTGAGGTGACGTGCAACAACATTAACCTTTCTGTTGGTCGCTTGTTAGCAGACCCTTCACGCGATGGCAGAGCGAACAGGTACAGGTACAGGCAGGTTCCATAATGATAGCCCTATAGTTTAAATCTACTACCCACACATGAACATATGGAAATGGGCTACTATTTAAAAAAATAAATGTATATATTAATGTATTTAGGAACCTATCCATGTGATTTTTAGTGGGGTTCGACCTCAAATCCTCTAGGGGGGTCCAGGGGCATGCCCCCCCGGTAAGATTTTAATTTTAATTTTGGAGTTAAATGCATCAATCTGGTGCATTTTGAGGGGAAAATAAAGAGACTAGATCTATGGAAACACCTATATTAAACAGAACTGTATACATTTCAATAATCATAAAATCAAGGCCATAACCAACAACATCCCATTTCCAATATGAAAAAAACACTGAAACTTGTTAATTTATTTTTGGTTCATTTATAGTTGTGAGTGTGTCTGTGCTCCTGAATCAGCCTCTCCTGTCTCCCTCCTCTCCCCCCTCTCCATCCTCTCCCCCTGCTCCTCTTTGAGGCAGCAGCAAAGACTAGTTTTCTCTCAACAAGTTTTAAAAGTGTATCTTACCTTTTTTCACCTAGTTAACTTTTTATTTATTTATTCATGCATATTTTACTAATCACATTACATTTCATTTATCTGACGCTTTTATCCAAAGCGACTTATAATGACCGATTACAGGGACATTCTCCCTGGAGTAACTCAGGGCTAAGTGCCTTACTCAAGGGCACACTAGTGGTGGTGTTCCTGGCGGGATTTGAACTCACAGCCTTCCGATCTTCAGCCCACCTCACTATCCATTAGACCAATCACTACCCTCTCAAATGGAAATATGTGTTTACATAAATGGTGACCACACCGTTTGAGACCCACTGAGAACTTAGACTAAGTTAACTATCTAAACACTCAGAGAGTCCTTTACCTCACCTGAGCTGAGGTTATCCCGAGCTTGAATGACACACAGAGACCAATCAAGGGCTTTGATTTATGATCTGTATGACAGTGGCCATGTCGGCAGGCCACATCATGTGGACAGCCAGTCACCCTGTGTGAGGCAGGCCACTTAACAGGCCAGAAGGAGGCGAGATCAGAGCAAGGGAGCGAGGGATCATTGTCTACAAGTTAATCGATCGCAGATGGCGTCGTGGTCACGGACGAATAAAAAAAAAAAAACCTAAAAAAAAAACTTATAAAAAAAACCAAAAAAAACTAAATGGGTCGCGAAATATACTTGGGCGGCCGTTAATATACCTGGGCGGCCCGCCCAGGTATATTCTATGTGTGGGAAACCCTGCATTAATGCCACGTCTTTTGATCAGATTGACAGCTACGGTGAGACATCTCCCCTCGAAGCTACGTAGAGGTACGTGTTGTGATGTCTGTGTTTGCTTTCCCTGTCCGAGTTCAGATCACTCAGTGATGATACTATATACCTAAATAATCTGTGGAACCTCAGCTTTAATCGGATATCTTGTAAGTGCAGCTACGATAAGTAATAATAAGGGTACTTTTATCTTGAGTTCTGTGCCAAAGTGCGTTAGCATTTTTCGCTCAGGGGTCATTTAGATGCTTCTTATGAGACTTGTGTTTTGTTTTGGTATAAAATGGTTTGTATCGTCAGTTAGCTGAGATTATTTCCGTTAATCTGGTATAACACATTAATAGGTTCTTAAATATTACGATCCCCTGAGACACTGTCGTGAAAAAACACTCCGCTCTGCATCAGCCAAACGACTCGCTGCACCCTCGCTGCGAGGGGGACCCAAGTTCCCATCAGCAAAAACACGTGGGTTTGCTATCCTGGCTCCTAAATGGTGGAATGAGCTCCCATTGAAATCAGGACAGCAGAAAGCTTACACACCTTCCAGACTGAAAACTCATCTCTTTCGACTCCACTTCGAGCGATATAATTACTAACAAAGAACTGCTAACAGAGCACTTATATACTAATAAAGGACTGGCTTATTTAAAGCCAGTTGTGTAGCACTTGAAATGTTTGGCTCTATGAAACCTGATGTACTTATGATTCTGTTTTCTTCAAGGTTGTGTCTTCCTGGTAGTAGTGTTAATTTCGTCAGCTATTTTTTAATTTAGTTTTAGTCTTAGTCCTGTGTTAAATTTCCTTTTTAGTTTTAGTCATATTTAGTCACCTTCATCCTGTTTTTATTTAGTCAAGTTTTAGTCGACTAAAAGTCTGAGCATTTTAGTCTTATTTTAGTCGACTAAAACAGTAAACATTTTAGTCAAGATTTAGTCGACTAAAAGTCTGAGCATTTTAGTCATATTTTAGTCAAAGAAAACTAATTATTTTAGTCTACTTTTTGTCAATAAAAACTGTTGAGTATTTTTTAGTCATCAGATTATATAGAACATTTCAGTCAAACTAGTCTAGCCAAAACCAATAATTTGTCATTTTAGTATATATAAATAAATAAGATTATATCTTGCCCTTATTTGATGAAAAACACAGGTTGAATGATTAAGAATGCAGCTTTGCAGAGAGTATCTGCTCAGGTTTGTGGTGTTTTTACCAGCTATGTTATGGCCACATTGCTTCCCTTCTGATAAAACAATGCATTCGCTTTTTTTCTCCGCCTCATTGTAGCGAAAATGGGCCCAAATATCACGTTGTTTCTTTCTCCCAAGCAGTGGTGGCTTTAGACTTTTTCGTTGTCAGTCATTTTGACGGATCGTAACATTTCCGTCATAATCCATTATTATCCGTGTTTAACAATTTATCAATCACTCGCGCTGACGGGGGGGTATTCGGTTAACGCGAGTGCGACCACTGCTCCCAAGCCCTGTTGCCATTTCATTTTCTGTTAAATAAGGTTAGTTAGACCATGAGTTAGACCCGAGTCTTCCTGACAGTTCATATTGTGCCGCTGCCCGGTGTAATTCAAATCTACCTCCGCGCGCACCGCAGACACACACAGCTGCCCTGCCGCAGCACCGGAAATGGAACTGCTGGGAGAAAAACTGACTATCAGAGATGTAACGTTATCTTTGATAATATTTCGTCTCCTCATTTTTCGTCAACGAAAGTAAAGAGAGATTTTGGCATAGTTTTTATTTAGTGAACTACATTTTCGTCTCGTCACTTTTCGTCAACGATATTGCATGATGATTTCGTTACAGTTATTGTTTACTGCCGTCGGTGCCGTTTCGTCATCGTCTCGTTTTCGTCATGGAAAAAAAGGTCGTTGACGAACATATTTCGTCATAGATTTAGTCAACGAAATTAACACTACCTGGTAGAAGGCACTTATTGTAAGTCGCTTTGGATAAAAGCGTCAGCTAAATGCAATGTAATGTAATGACCTTCTAACTTTGTGCTGTTAGCTGACGCTGCATACGTTCATAACTGATCCCAAGCCCCAATCTGTTGTTCATCATAATGAGTGATTTACTACGTGTCTGGTTGAATAAGTGGTAGGTAGTGGCTATGCCCATAGGTGTTGATACGCCAGATGCTAATGTAATGCTAATGTAGCGTTAGCATGTTTTTGTTAAGTGCTGATTTAGGCGCTTGGTGTTGGAATTGTGTTCCGTTAGGTAAAATGGTTATTATCCTCTGTTAGCTGAGTTTCTTCCCGTTAAGTGGGTATGCCACATTCATAGGTTGTTAAATATGAACAAGCCCTGGGATGGTGTTTCTTACAAGATGCTGCGTCTGCCCCCGGTACCGGGGGCAATCAGGTTTTAAAGTGTGCATGGCAGGTGGCATGGTATTGATCCATACATCACTGCACAAACAAAAAGATTACAAACATGAAACACTTAATCAAATGATAATAAATATATATACATTGATTACATGAATAATACTGTACAACTGATTTACAAATTATTAAAGAATGTTTGCTTACAGTAACAGTGCTAGCTAGCTAGCTAGCTTAAAATCCTCTCACTTGCTGGAAAATCTGTAAACATTGAATCAATTCAACTTAGCATCGGCAGCAAACCTTGTGTATATTAATGTAAACCCTTCAATATGTTATATATAAATATTATTTTAAGTATATCTACTAGGGCTGTCAGTCGATTAAAATAGTTAATCGCGATTAATCCCAAATTAATCGCACATTTTTTATCTGTTCTAAATGTACCTTAGAGGAATATTTGTCAAGTTGTTAATACTCTTATCAACATATGAGTGGACAAATATGCTTTATGCAAATGTTTATTATCATTTGAACAATGACAAATATTCTCATGAATATTAAACAAAACAACCTGGAACCTCTCTCATTCAATAATACAATACAGAGTGTGTGTGTGTGTGTGTGTGTGTGTGTGTGTGTGTGTGTGTGTGTGTGTGTGTGTGTGTGTGTGTGTGTGTGTGTGTGTGTGTGTGTGTGTGTGTGTGTGTGTGTGTGTGTGTGTGTGTGTGTGTGTGTGTGATGGATCGTTGGAGCTATGTGCAACTCAAGGCATATGCTCGAACGGGAGCTGCCTGGACGCTGCAATCATGTTGCGCGCACTACCCGTGCTGACTTTTCGTACCATGTCCCACTGTCTGGCTTCCTGCATAAAGTCAAGTGCTCGGCGCAGTTGTCGGCAAAATGTCGCTCCTCTGTTTTCATTTAAACAGCTCCTTATATCCGTTAGCGGAGCTAGCTAGCACCAGATGCTAACAACAACAATACACGTAAGGTATCTCTCTCGCTCGTGCCACACATACACACACCCTCCCGGTCCTCCAGATGGCCAGTCGGTGCCTGCTGCCGGTGAGCGTGGAAGTGTGGTCTGCCACAAGCAGCGGCAGGAGCGGGGCTGTCAGCATCAGCTTGGAGATAGTATTTTAAACTCGATGCGCTCTGAAACTACGGGGCGGCCGAGAAAAGAAATACACATGCGTTAATCGCGTTAAAATAATTAGTGGCGTTAATTTTTTTTCCACTGTCCCGAAATAGTCCCAGACAAAATAGATGTGTGTCCCAGTAGGAATTGTTATGGTCCCCGGGACATCGGGACATCGTTAATTGCGAGCCCTGATCAGACCAACTTTGATGTAATTTCTGTAGGATGTAGGGATGCCAGAAACTGACCATGATCAAAATCGGCGGGGTCGGTGTGTAGCAAGCTGCAGCAGCAGTCTGCGCAGGGCAGCCTGCGCTGCTGGCTTCCTCCAAGTTTTACAGTCAAAACTGGTGGTGTGACCAATGGCCATTTACAATGATTAATACTATTACTATTATTAATCTATATTGTGGTTGAAACTAAGCCAGAACAAAAAACATAAATAATACAAATATATATAAATAAAATCGAATTTTAAAAATAATCTTCGATTCGATATTTTTTTAGCACACCACGTAACGCATCTGAACGAATCACTTTGTCAGAAATTGACACCAGCCAATGAGATTTCGTTTCTTGGTTTAAGACCACTTTGTGCTTTCACGATTGGTTGCTGATACAAAGGAAATGACCATATTTGGATCCGATGAGATTGTGCAGGAGAGACGGAGCTTTCCAGCGATACCTCTTTTGACATGGTGCACACAGCGGTCGCGGTACTTTATGTTACGTTAGAATGCTAACTTTTGGTGAATTTAGGAGAAATCTACAGACGCAAATAGACAAACTATAGTAAAATAAACACTTAAATGTGTATTTTGTACGTTTTCCTTCCAAAAGCCTGAAAGAAAACATGTTATGGACTCAAAATAGCACAAAATCTCAAAATTGACCAGTACTTGAAAAACGATGTTTTTGCCTGCCGTGTCTCGCCTTCAATCTGTATTCTAGTTCCCTCTGTCAGCAATGTATCAACAACTACACACACATTTCTATCAGTATTTCTCTGTGTTGTGGTTGACATGATGATGACTGTTAGGAGTTAAGGGGAGAGGCTGAGCGTCACTATGAAATGTGCAAATTGACATAAAAATGAATATAAGGGGAAAAAATGCTCCATGTTTTTTAGGCTGTAAACTTTAACTGTCATGTAAGCCAACTAGACAGACAGTGTATCACTCTTCCTCCTGTACGTTAGCAGATAAAGGCATCACATAATGAATGAATGGTAAATAAAGAATGCTGGAAATAACTGCATCTCCATTAGCCTGTATGCTCTGCAGAGACTGCCTTCTTCATGTCCTGAATTGCAGCTGATGTTTTAAGATGGCAATTGGCAATTTGACTTATACAACATTCGCAAGTTGTACATTTGACTCATACAATAACCCACCTTCGAGTGATGCTCTATTTTCTTCAAGTTTTGTTTTTTTTCCCTCTAGCTTGCGACGGACTGAAACTGTCTTTTCACCGACATCTCTTCACCTGCACTAGTGGCCGTATCAAAGCCGTGATTGGTCAGATGTCGATTCATTGCAACGGTGTCGGGTTACAGACGTGTTCCCCTTGTCACCTCTCACTCTCGCGTGTCAGCCGGGGGTGCGCAGAGAATTGAGCGCAGCAGCTGAGGCCCTCTGGGCGGGGCCCCCTGCGCAAGGCGGGGCCCCATGCAGCCTGCGTGATTGGCCTGTAGGGAGGGGCGGCCCTGTTTGTGAGTGACTTTCGGTGCAGTCATCTGTTAGCATTTTTCACTCGTTGCTAATTCAGAGGCTCAGCGTTAGCGTTGTGTTTTTAAAAAAAAAAAAAAAGTGTAAATGATCAGTTAGATGAGTTTCTTTCCGTTACATGGATATACAACATTCATAGTTTATTAAATGAACATGCCCTCAGACACTGTTTCCTGCAAAATGTTGCGGGAGGGCCCGGAACCGGGGTCTCTCGGGCTGAACAGGTTAAGAAAATGGTCCCACTGCAACAAAGCTAAAATCCAATCATCCAAAATGGTCGCAGCGTGAGTAAGCGCATCTCAAGCTCTTCTGGTTGTCGCTGTTAAATTAGCTCTTTAAAGCTCATATCATTGATCCACATGATCTGAACCCATGAACTTTTGTATAACATAGTAAAGCGGCTCAATACGGTCTCTGGATTATTGTATTTTTTGCATTTGCAACCATGGAGGGAAACATGTCTGCAAACTTTGTGGGACGCGATTCAGCAAATCAAGACCGACATGCTGACTCACATTGACTCAAAAATGGATCCCATTCAAAGTAGCTTGAGCAGGATACACAATTCCCTGTCTAGTTTGGGAGACCAGGTCAATTTGTTAGAGCAGCGTGTCAGGGCTAATGAGGACAATGTACACAAGTGTGTTGCTCGAGTCAAGCAGCTTGAGAAAGACAACTCCTTCCTAATGTCCAAAGTTGATGACTTGGAGAACCGGAGCCGACGTTCTAACCTTCGCTTCGTATGAATCCAGGAGTCCGCTGAAGGCAGTGACATTATCGGCTTCATGTCTCGGCTCATCCCGCAGCTCCTGGGGCCAGATGCCTTCCCTGCCCTGCCGATCATTGAGAGGGCACACCGCTCGCCGACTGCCATCATGATCATGATCATGATCGAGCTGCTGAACTTCCAGGACAAAGTAAAAATCCTTCGTCTAGCCAGGGAGAAAAAGTCTCTGGACTACAACGGGAAACACATCAGCATATATCCCGATTTCAGTCCCGAGCTTACCAGAAGACGCCGGAGCTTCGATCCAGTCAAACGCAAGCTCCGTGAACTCAACTTGAAGTACTTTCTCCTCTACCCGTGCACCCTCTGCATTGTTGTTGATGGCACACAACAACGCTTCTCTACCCACAAAGACGCGGAGGCAATCTTCATGTCTACCTCAAACTCTCCTGGGTGACGAACATCCCTAGAGATGAGGCTGCTGCTAATGGTAGCATGTTGATCCACTTCGATGATGCAGCTAAGTGACTTTCTCCTCGGTTTCCTCTCTTCTCTTGTTTTTTATTTTTCTCATCTTCTCTAAAAACAGAGACCTGTTTACGTGACGTGTCATGACTGCTGAGATGTTGTTGACACTAGTGTTCATTTCGTTGACTAAAAAGAAATATGTTCGTAAACGAGACGATGACGAGACGGCACCGACGGCAGTAAACAATAACTGTAACGAAATCATCATGCAATATCGTTGACGAAAATGTAGTTTACTAAATAAAAACTATGCAAAAATCTCTCTTTACTTTCGTTGACGAAAAATGAGGAGACGGAATATTATCAAAGATAACGTTACATCTCTGATAGTCAGTTTTTCTCCCAGCAGTTCCACTTCCGGTGCTGCGCTGGCGGTACATTTGAATTACACCGGGCAGCGGCACACTGTGAACTGTCAGGAAGACTCGGGTCTAACTCATGGTCTAACTAACCTTATTTAACAGAAAATAAAATGACAACAACAGGGCTTGGGAGCAGTGGTCGCACTCGCGTTAACCGAATACCCCCCCGTCAGCGCGACTGAGTGATAAATTGTGCACTCGACGGGTAATAATGGATAATGACGGAAATGTTACGATCCTGTCGGTCAAAATGACTGACAACGAAAAAGTCTAAAGCCACCACTGCTTGGGAGAAAGAAACAATGTGATATTTGGGCCCATTTTCACTACAATGAGGCGGAGAAAAAAAGTGAATGCATTGTTTCATCAGAAGGGAAGCAATGTGGCCAAAACATAGCAGGTAAAAACACCACAAACCTGACCAGATACTCTCTGCAAAGCTTCTCAATCATTCAACCTGAGTTTTTCATCAAATAAGGACAAGATATAATCTTATTTATTTATATATACTAAAATGACAAAGTATTGGTTTTGGTTAGACCAGTTTGACTGAAATGTTCTATATAATCTGATGACTAAAAAAGACTCAACAGTTTTCATTGACAAAAAGTAGACTAAAATAATTAGTTTTCTTTGACTAAAATAAGACTAAAATGCTCAGACTTTTAGTCGACTAAAACTTGACTAAATAAAAACAGGATGAAGGTGACTAAATATGACTAAAACTAAAAAGGAAATGTAACACAGGACTAAGACTAAAACTAAATTAAGAAATAGCTGACGAAATTAACACTAGTTGACACTTTTTTTTGTGTTTATTATAACAGGTGGGCACCCGCCTGGTTCTATTTCGTATATGGCTTCGCCCTCTAAGGCTATCGCTATTGGGTTTACCCTTCTGCGCCCCCGCGCAGTACTGAAAACACTTGTAGTCCACGCCCACCCGCTAGGTGGGCCCCACCCTCGGGCCTCCTTCCGGTATAAATAGGGAGGGTGCCCGGCGATCTGCTCCCTCTTTTCTTCAGCAACCAGCAGTTTACTGAAGCATGAGAAAAGCATCATGAGCAATAAAGAGTGTGTCTGTATGTGCCCTTCGTAGCAATACGGGCTACATTATGAGCTACGATTTGCATCCGATATGCGCAGCCTGTCTGGGGCCAGAGCACGCGGACGCGGCTCTCAGCCAGCAGGTCGCATGTCCTCACTGTGTGCGTCTTCCTTCATCCGACAGGAAGCGAAGGGCGGACGCTCTAGCTGCTGCGGGGGAGGAAGACGTCTGGGATGGGCAGGAACCCATCCAGAACACACCACCGTGGCTCCAGAGGAGGCGGAGGAGATCGCTAAGGCGGCCAGCATGGCGCTCTCGCTGTGCGCAGCCGTGGCGGTGTCCCAGGCGAGGATTACGGCCTGGATGACACAGATCCAGCGTCACCTCTGGTTACAGCAGGCAGCGGTCACAGAGCCAGCCAGGAAGGTTTTACTGGACGCTCCGATCAGCTCGGACGGGCTGTTCGGGCCCCAGTTCCTGACCATGGTTGATTCCATGAAGGCGGCATCGGAGCAGGCGGAGGACATCCGCCAGCACGTCGGCTGGCTCCAGCCAGCGGTGAAGCAGCAGCGATACCAGCGGCAGCAGCAGCAGCCGACCCGGCCACAGCGGCAGACGGACAGACACCAGCAGCAACAGCAGCCGAGGCGTCAGAATCGTCCGTCAGCGGCGGCTGGGGCACCGGCCCACACCTCCAGGGCACCGTCCCGCACCTACGGGCCCCCACCAGAGGGGGGTAAAAAGGGAGTGAGATACTCCCGTTCGGCGTCTGCTCCACGAGAGCCGCCGAGGAGACAGAGCGGCCTTGACGGTTTGGGAGGGAGTGTGAGGAAAATAAAAAGAAGCTTATTTTCCAACATGTTGGCTGAGTCATCAGTTTCAAATGTGTTTCACATATCCCCCACTCTGGGTAAACCAGCTGCCTATGACCTATCGGTTAATAGCCAGCAGGATTCGTTACAAAAGCCTCCGCATTTTAATCTATCGATTAATAAGCCGCGGAGCACAGTAATTACACCAGCTGCCTTCAATCTGGTGATTAGTAGGCAGCATGGTTTGCTGCAGGGTTCTGGTGGTTATAACTTTCGGTTATTAAACCACAGACCTCGCGGCATTCCTCTATCCGAGATACGCCACCTACACACGGTAACAATAAGCCCATGAGCGCCGTGGTAACGCCTCATGTGGTTATCACTGCACACACCTCCACCCATCCTCTGAGCGTGTACGAGCATCATGATGAGAGGCGGAGTGAATGCAACGTGTGGAGGCCTCCTCACAGCCTTTTCGCTAGGCCCACCTTGGGTTGCCTCACGGAGCCTCCGCCCCACCACCACACAGCACATTTCTGGAGTAAAATAATTGGTAGTTAGACAAAAAAGTGTGAAAGGGTTAGATTTTGGGAGTTTATTTTGAATTTAGACTACCGTTTGAGTTAAGGGATACTCTTGGGCGGAGTAATATTTCGGGGTTCATTCACTGGATGTTCAGGAACGTGACACAACACTACCCTGGTGTGTATTCACAACTTCTCTGCTGCCGCGACCACGAGGCTTCACTTTGACTCCGTCCCGAGGAAGGTAAGTCCTGTTTTACATCTCAAACTATATTTTCTGTCATTTTAAAGTTAATGTGTTTATTTTTGCTAAAACGAACTTAGCAAGTTTAACTAGCTGCTGAATTGAATGCCGTTGAACATGGACATGATTTAGGCTAATGCAAATTAACTTTATAGTAGTCATATCTGTTTATTTTGTGTTAGCTTAAAGTTTAGTTTGTTGTTCTTTCAACACCGAAAATGCCTTTTCCTCTGCATTAAACGTTGAACGGCTACGACGGTACCGGACGAGTCCCGCGGGCTACATTGAGGGAATGTGGACGAGGTGACGTACTTTCCCGGACATTTGTGTTGAGGTAACAGCTAGCTAGTAACACGACAAAGTAAATGGCGTCTTTATAAGTGTAAGGCGCAACAAAGCACAAAATTAGCTCGTTACTTGTATGGTCTTCGACTTTAACTATCTGCATGACGGGAGGAAAGAAAAATAAAGCAAACGTCCCTTTTCGCTGCGCTACACTCAGACTTAATGCAGGAGACGGGAGCAGAAATGGCGGAATAAAGAGGCTGGTTGAACCAACATTTCCCTCCACCGTGGAGACGACGATTCCCCGTTTCAACGGTGAAAAGAAAACGCGGTTGATTTTCAAATAAAAGAGTAGAAAACAGAGGTCGTTATGGTGCATCTCAGGTGATGTTACAGAGTAATCCAAAACTACTGTTACTAGTAGTGTAACTAATTACTTTCAGCAGTAAATAACGAAGTAAAGTAAGGGATATCTTTTTTTAAAGTAACTGTTAACATCTAACTCATTACTTTTTTCAAATAACTACCCCAAAACTGATCTTAATTGCCCAACCTGATGATGTAGGCTCGCGAATAGGCTACCTTAAAATGCTTATGAAATAATATTACCACATGGCTACCCAAGATCATTTTGTTAGTGACAGTCAACATGTTGCTAAAGTAAGAGCTATCTCTTTTTTCCTTAGTTGGCCAATATGTTGCTGAAGGTGAGACGTGGAGGGACAAAAAAATATGTCAAACTGGACGAAGTCCACTTCTCAGACTTCATCAGAGCAGGTAAGTGTTGTCTGTGTTGTTGAATTCATTAAAGGGGTAGTCAAAGTCCTTTATTTAATTAAGTGTCTATTGTTATGCTTCAGTGCAACAGAAGTTTCTCATACCAGAAAACACAATGCTGAAAGTCACCAATGAGCAAGGCATAGAGGTGGATGAGGATGTCTTTCCTGAAGTGGCAACAGTCCAAGACATTTGTTTTGTCATCGACACTGATTATGGTAAGGTGATATTTCTGGGTTTTGTTTTGTTGCAAAAAATGCTATGAGAGATTTGTATTTTCTATGTGTAAAAAACTGATTTTTAATATTCTGTACTAGCCAATAACCAACAGCAATCACATCATTTAGTATTTTCCCTCTCCACAGTAACATCTATGTATCATGTGCATTTCAGACCTCCCACTGGCAGAATCATCCAAAAACATGGATGACTGCTCCAACCTGACCGAATGTGTGATACTTACAACATGTGGTAGGTAGGGTTATAGTAAATGTTCATAATGAATAAAAAGTTGTTCTAATAAAATAAAAAGTAGCTCATTGGGCAAGTTGGGATCTTCCGGTAAATTGTAGTTTTTGCACATTGCAACTGGCACATATGTGATTTGGTATAATTGGCCATATGGATAATTTATGTTAATTGTGATCCCCAGATCTTACCAACCTGCAGCAACATGATGAAGGTCCCTTTTCTCCAAGTTGTACAGATACATTGTCTGTCTCA
This sequence comes from Gymnodraco acuticeps, assembly GCF_902827175.1. NCBI lineage: Eukaryota > Metazoa > Chordata > Actinopteri > Perciformes > Bathydraconidae > Gymnodraco > Gymnodraco acuticeps. The sequence continues at coordinate 133,768 of NW_022990894.1, forward strand.
ACCTCAAGCGGCCTAAGCAGTGACACAAGTGATGCTGGATGTGAAAGGATTCAACCTATGAGGGAGAGTACCCGAGCAAGAAATGTAATTGTACTTAAATACACTTTACTCTTTACTTTGCCTGAGATGAAAAGCAAGTTTAAACAAATTTGTGTCATGGAATTGAAGAAGCTTTGTTATTGATGATCGATTTGATCAGTAGTTGGTTACACATGATCTATTTTGTTAATTGTTTTTTGTTATTTCATATAAATTGGGTTTAGATGGTGGAGCAGGTTCTAACTTCTAAGCCGGCAGGGTTGACTGTAATCAAAGAGTACGACGATACTGGGAGTCTGAAAGATTCCACCAGGCGATTAATGGTGAACATCATTGTAGCTCACATGTGTGAAAAGGAAGGGTAAGAGCCTTGGCTTTAATGGCATGAATTATTCATTTATAAAGGGAAAAATCTTATTGTAAACCAATTATTTTTCTTTTGCAGGAGAGGTGTAAGTAAAGCGACGAAGGAGTTCCATGCACTTGGGATTGTGTCACTTTTCCCATCTCTTAAGGACCCTTACTCAACAAAAGGATATGTGAGTTTTGCATTGTTGCCATTTTTTTCACATTTAGGTTATTTGGTCTTTTGTGTACAAGCAGCAGCATATTTGCATTAGATCTATGAAAAACCTGATATTGTCTGCATTCTAACCAGAAGCGCTCTTTTCTTTTTAGGAACATTTCTATGACATTCAGAGCAACAAAGGCTTTCTCGAGTGGCGTCTCAAGACTGTGCAGCGCCAATCCAAACCCACGTCAACATTCCATGACAGAGTGGAGCTACAAGGAGGTCCAACATCATCCAGAAGTTTTGGTTCCATAAACGACCTGCAAACAGGAGACGACTGTATGGAAGCCATGTCTCTTCTTCACCACACCACTGACCATGACCTAGTCTTCCAGAAGATGAGAGAAACGTTCCACTATCGTCAACAGATGATCCATGACCAACAGCAATCTGCCAACATACTTCAAATGTTTCCTCGTTTCTTGGACACTAAGGGACTGGTACGTAACACATTTTGCATTTTGAATTCCCTCCTTGAAAAATACTTGGTTTACATTAAATGATTGTAATAATAATCTTACTTTCTTTTTTATTAGATTCTGCAAGATTTCTCATTGATGTTCGGAGCCGAAACTGCATCCAGGTTCCTGGAAAGATGGAACAGCGGTTTTAAAGACAAAGTCCTACGAGAGGCCAGGGACCAGAGAGACTCCTCTTCTGAAAAATCAGCTGAAATCTGCGCTGAATGAAGCATCTGACACCGATGAGCCAGGTACTTTCATACAGTCATACTCTATAAGTGTAGTAATATGGTCTTGAATATCAGGATAGGCATCATTTCTGATATTTTCACTAAGAAAAGCACATTAACATTATTTTTCACTACTAATAGGGATGACTTGATGTGATGTCAATTGAACTTTAACGTTCAATTGTACATTCCTGTCTGACAATATCATCTACGTCCTGTATGCTGTGCATCATGTTGTTGTGTATGCGGGGCCATCAGGGACATTATTCAGAAATACCGTTCACAAACAATTATGAAACACTCTCACATAACAGAAAAAAAATTATTTAAAAACGACAACTGAATTTAAAAGTTATTCACATACACATATGAAACACTCTCATATACACCTGTAAAATGTGCTCTCAGAAACACATGTGAAACACTCTCACACACGCATGTGAAATGCTCTCACACACACAAACACACACACACACTTGAAATGCTCTCATACACACATGAAATGCTCTCCCACACATGTTGTGTGGGAGAGCATTTCATGTGTGTTTATGAGAGTGTTTCCCATGTGTCGATACATGATTTTGGTTTCAGTTATGCGTGTGAGAGTTACATAATTATATGTGAATGGTATTTCTGAATAATGTCCCTGACATCCCCTCATAGTGGTAACCTTGTCCATGACAATGTAGAAATGTGAAGATGATTTCCACTGTCTGCAGAGTGGGACAGCGACATGACTTCTCTTCTTGTCTTGCTGCATCTTCTCACTCCACAACCAGCTGGAAGGAAGCGGGCCAAGAAAATCAGTGTCAGAGAGGCAATAGATCATCTGGTGATTTTTCACAAGGTTTGTCAAGACAATGCGTTCCAATTCCAAATATTGTGGTTTGTCCAATCATTTAAAAACTAATGGCTTATATGAAAATGCTTTTCATTTTGTTTCAGTCCTGCAAGAGCCTTGAGGATCACCTCATGACCATTGAGGGAACCCACCAGCCGTATCTTCTGGCCACAGGCACTTCAAAGGCATAGGTTTTCAGCTTCTACATCGTATTGGACAAAAAGCTTCTTCCTTGTCAGTCATGTACATCCTTGGGTGCATTTGTTGAGCTTTTCAAGTCCCACTTCACTTTTAGTGTGACATATGATGATGCTCTGTCCAGCCTGTACACATTTCTGCAGACTACTCTGTACAATATTGACATTGGCACAACAGTAGAAACTCCAAAAGTCAAAGAGTTAAGAGCAAAGCTCTTGAACAAGCAGTAATTAATTAATGCAGCACAAATGTTTGGATGTTTCCTCTGTGCTTCATCTTTTGATACAGCATTACTTTTGATCAGACACCTTAAACTAATTCATGGAATGTATCCTGGTAAAAACTTCAGACTAAATTGTGGGCAAACAGGATGTTGCTTGCAATTCTCAAGTTATTCTGGATTTAGAAGACATCTTATTAAGATACATGCTCATACTGATGAGACATGTGGGCCTCAAGAGACCCCTTCCAACCACAACAGCCAACAGCATGATAATTCTCAGTGCATGAATGATGAAACACCCTCTACTTCTTCTCAATGCCAAAATATTGAAGCAGTCCCTTCACTATCAACTCACAGCAAAGATATGGGTGCCTCCATTATAGCCAAACTTTTGGGAAGCGGTATTCCAAATACTGTTGTTCTCTCTACAATTGAGAATTTACAGGAATTTGTGGGAGATTTGCAGTCTAGTATTCAGGACCAAGTATTGAACTTACTCCCAGCCGACAATCCCTCCAGATCAGCTATTGAAGAACTATTTAATAGTATGGACAACCCTTTCAGCCAGTTGAATTCTGATAGCAAATGGAAGAAATATTTCGGGGAAAAATGGGATATAGTACAGCCAGTTGAACTACGCCTAGGTGTAAGGTGTGATGCCAGACGAAACAGCAAAAGTGGAACTTATGAGCAAGTTCCAATAAATGACAAATTCATTTATATTCCCATACTGAAAACACTGCAGTTTATTTTCAAGAATGAAAATATATGTGAAATGATGCAAACATTTACTCAAAGTGACACATATGAAGATTTCTGTGATGGAAGCTACTTTAAAAGTCATCCTTTGTTTTCAAGTAGTAAGTTTGCCCTCCAAATCCAATTGTACTATGATGATTTTGAGTGTGCAAATCCTCTTGGTTAAAAAAAAGGTATACATAAAGTTGGCTGCCTATACTTCATCCTTAGAAATCTTAATCCCAGGGTGAATTCTGCCCTTATGAACATTCATCTGGTATCATTGTTTCATGCACAAGATGCTAAGAAATACGGAATCGATGAAATACTGAAACCTTTAATAAAAGACTTGGAAAATATTGGAGACTACTGGAGTTGCTGTCCCATTTTCTGAAGTTTTTGTACGTGGCACTCTTGCACAAGTTACTGGTGATAACTTGGGTATGCATAGCATTCTTGGATTCATGGTGTCATTTAGTGCAAATTATTACTGTAGATTTTGCTTACTTGATAAATCTTCAGCGCAGTCAGTTTTCTCAGAAGACGACCCACATTTGACTTTAAGATCACCAATTTTGAATGATCAACATTATACCAACTTGGCAGAAGATCCAACATTAACCTCTTCATTTGGCATCAAGAGAAAGAGCATACTAAATACTTTGCAATATTTCAATATTGCAGAAAACTTTGGTGTAGACATCATGCATGACAATTTGGAAGGGGTTGGTCAATATGAGGTCAAACTGCTATTTGAGTACTTAATATAAAAAGTCATGTCTAAAGAAACCTTGTTAAACAGGGTGTATTCTTTTAACTATGGCTATTTGGAAAATAAAAACAAGCCAACAAATATTAACCTTGATGGTGTAGGAAATGGAATAGGGTTAAATGCATCACAAACACTGTGTTTGATCACGAACATACCTCTGATATTTGGCGACTCGGTACCAGAGGATGACTTGCACTGGCACTTATTGCTCTTGTTGCTGAACATTATAAACATTGTGTTCTCTTACTCTATCACCAAAGGGATGACTGTGTATTTAAGCACCTTATCATTGAACACCACCAACTCTTTAAAGAACTGTACCCTTCAAACAACCTGATTCCAAAACATCATTTCATGATCCATTATCCGAGGTGCATTCGGAAAATTGGACCACTTATTCATATTTGGACTATGAGATTCGAAGCGAAACACACATTTTTCAAAGATTGTGTAAAGAACTTCAAGAATTTGACAGTATCACTTGCGAAAAAACACCAGTTTGCATTAGCTTATCATTGGGAATGCTTGACTTTAAAACCAGTTCAGTCTGGTCCAGTTAAAATGTGTGTACTTGAAACACAAGACTATACTGTTTAGAGTCGGAGAGGTCCTGATAATTTATTCCGGTAAATTACTCTGACCTACTAATTGACCTTTCCGAAGTTATTGAGTCTATGTAAGGTTGCTGCTTGGCTCAGATCCACCAACGTCAGCAAGATCTCAACTCTATTAACTTCCCGAATAATCTAGGTTCAATTAACTGCTGTTTCAATTCAGACAACTCTTTTTAATCTGTTTAAGGGATCCCGAAGGATTTTGATATCAGTAAATGGAGTGTGCTCCTACCTAAGTGTGTGTGGCAGGGTGCAATCTTACATTTTAAGCAGGAGAGGAGAGCACAGGTGTCTTTTAAATTATCCCAATCCAACAGGTGGGATTCAGTTTATTTGAAGAAAAATAGGTCCAAACTAATACAGGGTTTTTACCTTCTCTCTTTACAACATTATAATCATACTAAAAACCTGGTGCTGTGATCATGTTCAAATATGAAACTTTAATTCACAGTCTTACATTTATTACCAAAATGTTTTAATTTCAACTGCCCAATTCAGTTGTGACATTTTAAAATTCTCCCGATAGAATTTAGAGGTATTTCCTCGTAAAAAGACCGGTGACCATAAAAAGCGCATTCAACTTTCCATTCACCAAATCAATTCACATCAGTTTCATACCCTTTTTTCCGACACAGACGGCGGGTTAACATTCAAAAACCCATACCTGTCCGCAATATTTCGGAGGGAGATTTTTTCCTCACAGGTGGCGGGCTATAATATTCACAAACACATCTCTCATCAAATCATTCCACTCAGCCAACAACCAAGAAATTAGAGAGATATTTACCCCGTCTGGCAGAACCTTACCGAAAGCTAGTTACCCAGCTCTGGCGCACACAGCCTACTGGGAGAGAGTCTACCAGGGGTTTCCCCCCCTCTCTCAAAAAACCAGTCTCTTTATGCAAAAAAAACTGGATCGAAACCCCAAAAAACAAACTCCTCCTCTACACCCAATTTGTGGAAAACTGCGCATGCCCTCTAATGTACAAGGCTAAACATGACCCGACATGTTCCATAGCTTTATGGCATAAGACACACCTTCTCATGTTAGTGTAAAAAAGACTTGACCCTTTTTTGACGCCTCAATGTTTTTCTCCTTCAGTAAGGAGCCCCCATCCCTGTGTACTGCTGTCACAGGAAAGGGAGAAAAGGCCTACTCTCTTTATCAGAGACACCCATAATTCTTATAGGCCTTACACTCAACCTAAACAAACCACTTTGTTTTGTTTATACTGTAACTATAGAAAAACCTAAAATATTTAGCATTTTCATTGTGGGTTATACAAGAATATAATTGATTATATTTGATTATAACTAACTTTCGTTTTTAACTATTAAACATACTATGAAAACTCACAACACCCTCTTTTCAAAACGCAAAGTTATCAAATAGCAACAGAAAAAATTGTAAGCATACATACATATTCAAAGACCGTCAAGAAGCATTCTCATTATGGGTTTATACACGAATATGATTGATCATGTATGATTTATAATTAACTTTCGTTTTTAAGTATTCACTTCATACCATGATCTCAATTAACTTTCGTTTTAAGTATTCACTTCATATGAAAATCTCAACACCCTCTTTTCAAACGCAAAGTTATCAAATAGCAACAGATAAAATCGTAAAAACACATACATATTACATCCGTAAAACTCCAAGCATCAATATCATGAAAAGTTATTCAGTATGTGTAATCAGGACGACCTTTTGATGAACCTGGTGTGAAGAACACGAAAAACATAGTACCTCACTGGAATGTTCTCGTTATCAAATAGGTCAGGCATCCGAGTAAAAAGAGTCATGATGATCATAGATTTGTGCGCACCCCCACTCGGTCTGGCATTTGTTATGGACCTCGTCAATAGTCGCTCATGACTTTGTGACAAGGTCAATGAGGCCCCACACAATGATAGCACAAACGAGGAACCAGAGGCATATGAAACAGCTTAGCTGGCACTCGCTCATGACATCCTGTGTGTGCAGTGTGAGATTAGGTGTATGTGGTGCCAGTGTGGTGCTGGTGGTACTTGTTGTCGTCTTCCGTTGGTGACTAGGACACATCACTTGTTGTCGTCTGTTTCTACCGTCTCTCCTGGCCTGTGACTACGACCCTGCAGTGGCTGGCGTGGACCCACGTGGCTCTCTCGGTGACCTTGACCGCTGTCTGGGTGATGAGGAGCACCTGGTAGGGACCTTGCCAACGGTTGGATTTCCAGCTCTTTCTCCGGAAGTCCTTGACCAGCACGAAGTCGCCGGGTTGGAGATGGTGAAGTGGACCAGTGGCAGGGGGTAGGTAGGGTTGCTGCTACCTGGCGTCTGATATCTGACCATGCAGTTATCAGGTAGTCGTCATCCTTTCCTGGGAAATCCACTGCGATCTGAGTGGTTTTTTGGGCAAAGATGCACTCTTTCCTCCAGCACTCGAAGAATCGTCCTCCTCCTCTGGCGGGGTCATAGGTGACTCAGCCGCTGATCCATTCTGCACCAGTTTTCTGGTTTCAGGAATTGGCTTTACTGGAAACCCTGTGCCTGAAGTAGTTCCGCTTGGCAGGTTCAATTCCTCTTTGTAGATTCCAGAGGTACTAATATCATCCATATAGTTATGATCATACACGTATGCGACCTCTGATTCATTAATAATTGTTTCATTTGAAACAATTTCCCCCAGGAATCCTTCCAAGGGGTCTGGTAATCCATGTTCCTCTGGAATTTCTATTGACAGCAAGGACATCTTTTTGGCTTGGGCACCCGGGGAGACCTCCGAATCAGATCGCTCTTTTCTCTTAGTCTCCTCCTTTTCACCGCTTGCCCCTTCCGGTCCCTCTGCACAGGTTTCCTGGGTCCAGGAGTCTACTTGGCTTCACTTGAGGCACTGTGACTGAAGTTTCCCCGCTAGGTAGGTTAAAATCATCTTGGTAGATTGCTGAGGTATTAATCTCAACAATATAGCTAAAATCAAGTTTAAATAATTTCTCTGATTCATAAAAAGTTGTTTCAGTTAAAAAAAAAACGTCCCCAAGGATTTTCTCAAGGGGGTCGTGTATTCCATATTGCTCTGGAATTTCTATATACAGCAAGGTGATTGTTTCTCCTCTTACTCAGTTGGCCTCTAACGGCAGAAAGCACTGGGCCATAATTTACTCTTATCAGTTTAACGACCTGACAGCCCTACACCTTTATGCTGTGTGAGAACCAGCAAAAAGAACGAGAGATGTGCTCAAAAAATCTAATTTAAATGAATACTCTTCTAGGGTGTAAGCGTATATCAATTAAAATAACTGAAAAGAAAACTAATAGTGTAAAGTTAAAAAAAAAAAAACAATGAGAAAAATAATATAAAGGTTATTTTCCATTTCCTCTTTGATACTGAGGTATTCTCCATTCAAGCTCTAATGATCCATATGCTAATAGACAGAGTTTCGTCTTGCCATTTTTCTGCATAATTCACTAAATATTCTAACAGTTCTACTGCTAAATCATTTGCATTGAAGCTATTGCTTGTCCCTCTTTTGCTCTATAAAATATCCCTTGGTACAGAATTTACCAAGACAAATTCTAACTTATTGCGGGAAGATCCCACAAAAAGCCATCCTCTCCTGTGGAAGAAGCACATTAACTGCCACGTGTGTGTGCAAAACATGTCATGTGATGTGAGACTGATAGCATCAACAGTGGATGGGTAGGCCGCAGTCATATTCCTATCTGGATTCTAAACTCAGTTGGCTTGGGTGAACCGGTCCTCTCTTCTGGAGTGAAACTATGTTCCCAGAGATTGACTTCACTGCATCCAAACCTTCTGATTTAGTTATAAGCTAACCCTTCTCTGGACTTTGCCCCTTTCTGGTCACCCATACACGATTTCTGAATTTAAACGGAAAAGGTGTGATAGTTAGATATGACCTGACCTTTGCCCTAGGTAGCTTTTCCATACTTATAGGAATATATTCAGCTTTGTCAAATTGATTGGAATGTCCCAATTTGTTTTACAGTTTTGTATACTCCACTCTTTGGCTGCTCTAACGCCTGATACTTCTATGGTAAAGACCAGATAGGTGTGATTCTCTTTATCCTGCAAGGGTGACAAAACGTTCTCATTTTTAAAGTGAGTGACATTATCCATTCCTATTTTCTCAGTTTTTAGGAAAAATACTTATATGTTCCGCCATTTTAGCAGACACTGTGTTCCAGTTGCTCTGGTCAGAGGATAAACATGTTTATGACTCCCTCCATTTATAAAAGGTCACAAGGAAATACTTATTCCCACTGGGAGTGCAGGTCAGAAAAGGACCTGCTATGTCAGCACTAAAAATGGTTAGTGGTTCTTCCTCTATTATTTTAAGATACTCAGGATGAACTTTCTTAAACCCATCCACCTCTACACATTGAAGACATGTTGACCATGTGTGTTGTAAGTGCAATCGCAGTTTTGGTAAGAGGATTTTATTGTGGAGACAATATTTTCTCATCTGAAATAGGCCCACATGGCCTAAACTGCTGTGTAATTCACGCACAACCTAAGGAGCTTCTTCAGGTGGTACGTGAATGCTTCCACCCTTTTTCCATATTCTAGGGAATATGTTAGTCAGGTGGTTAACTTGTCCCGTGCTTTAAGCAAGGTAAAACTTCTCTATTACCCTGATAGTTAATTTATATCTTATCTATATGGCTACGGACATGATTCCATTCTACATGCCTGCCTTTAACTCTGCAATAAGACCCTCAATAAATGGGCATGTGTCAGCGCTTCACCTTTAACATTTTTTGAATTGCCTTTGTTCCCAATTATTAAGCTCTTCTTTACCCGCTTTTTAATAATAATCACTATCAGTAACAATACGGATGTGTGTTATTCTACCTTTTTTAGCAAAAAGAAGTCCCTCAACAAATGGCCTTTTCCTCAGCAGTCTGTACCTGGTATTGCACCCTTTTGCTTACAAAGTACTTCACCTGAATTAGTTTTCATTATAAACGCCCAAGTGGCTGCTTGGTCACCTTTTCGCAAACTCCCATCTGTAAACAGTGTTATCTGTGGAGTAGCGGTTTTCTGTAAGAGTTTCAATGTTTCCCTTTGTGGCTTACTTCCTGTGGTCCTAAACTCCACATCTGGATCAGACATTATCATCTTCCATTTTCCCCATCCACTCATCATTGCTTTTGCTCCCTGAACAGTTTGTTTAGTAGCTTCAGATATTGAAAAATAAAGAGTGTATATGCACATTCTGGCACCTTGAGACATTTCCCTCAGGGCTGGATACAATTTGAATGCAAGTGCAGGATTCTTCTCTTCAGGAGAGAATTTTTCCTCTGTTCCTGATCAAGTCATGGACATGAATAACACCGATTTTCTATCACCCTGGTTCCTTATCTCCACACCTCCTCCTAAATCATTCGTGGCTAGATGAACTTCCCAAGTTTTCTTCTTATTTCGCATTGTTAGTTTCTGAGAATGGGTCTCAACAATATTCTTTTATTTTTGATATTGTTCTGGTGTTAAGATAATTTTTTATAATTTTAGATCCGACTTGGTTAAGAGTTGATTTATTCATTGGTGAGAGGAACACTATTTCCCTTGTGCTGGGTGGGGGTGGGTAGCCTGGTAGAGTTCCTTAAAATCTCCAGATCTTCCTCTGTGCTGAGGCCATAAAACTTTGAATGGTCTTTCGTGGTGCTCAGATTTTCTTCCCCTCCAGAGGTCACGCCTGTCTTTGACCCCGAGTGCTGCGTGTTTCTGCAGCACCTCGGCAGCATAGAAAAGAGGAGACCTTTTTTCCAAAAGTGCAAGCTCCATTCATGAGCAAAATACCACCACATTTAACTCTCATTGACTTGTCTTTAAAGCGTTCTTTAAGGCTTGAATTGAGTTTTCTGTTGTGTAACGGAAAATCCCATTCCCAAAAAGGGGTCAAAAGCAAATAGTTTAGTTGATTTTGGTAAAGTATTTGAGCTTTAGCTTCGCAAAAACGTTCTCATATTAGTTTTGAAGATATTGTTGGGGCTTGATATCTGCTGATAGTTCCCACATAGGTTTTTTCTTAAAAGTACATGCAAAACAACCAATATTTGTGGGTCATCTGATCACCACATTGCCTTCTGACAGTTTAATAGTCCTTATCATATTATCACACTGTGCTTGCATGCTAGGACCTATTCTCTTTTCCAGAGCTACTGCTATTTCTCCTGCATGTTTTAGCTTCCTATTAGCAGGGTTTATTAACATGGTTTGTTGATCCAGTTTTAGGATTTTCAATATTTGACATTATTATTTCCAACATTCCTTTTCCCTGAATATCAGGTCTAACAATGTTTTTTCTTCTAGTAGTAGATGAGATACTCCTAAATGGCATTTTTGAGCTTTTATCCCTGTATGGTGGAGGTAGGGTCTCAGACATTATACCACCTGCTTGTTGCTCTCTGTCCAACGGTAGTCTGACAGGAAAGTATTTTGGTGGCGGTACGCCCGTGGGTCTGGGCTAAGCTGACCAGGGCGGGCAGAAGCTCCGGATTTTGCTTCTGTGTATCCCTCCCTGTGTGGTTGGCTCCGAGTCATTAAAAACTGCGTTCTAACCTCGTCCGCCATTTATTTATTTTTGTTTGTTTGTTTTAAAAAAACAAAAATGTATTTTAGGGTTTACGTTCACTCTTTTATACACATGCAAGTTCCTAGGCTTTACTCCCGCCGGGTGATCAGTCCGACTATACCGTCACTTGGTTCTAGGTTCTCTTTCTGGATTCAGCTAGTACATGCGGGTACCTCAGCTAAGAGTGTTATGTACCGAGCTTCGAATTTTTTCAACAGCATAGGTACCTTTAGACCTATGTTTATCTTTATTAAATCTCCCATTAACTCTTCCCCACGTTATGTTTTAACGCAAAAGTTCAAACCGCAGCTCTTTGTCAAGTCCTACCTATAAGTTTCAAAGTAATTGGACAGGTACTGAGCAGTGCTCCTACGGCTGACTTCACTATAGCCACCAAAACCTGTGTTAAAGGGACCACAGGGGCTTCTCAATTTGGCTAGGGGAAGAATAACCTACTTTAGCTTCTTTAACAGACAGCAATATCCGATATAATATAACCCTCAGTCCGGTGCAATAGTATCAACTTAAATGAATACGCTTTTAGGTTTAATTATATATTCTAGGATTTGGGGTAGGTATTTTAACAAGACTTTCAGCCTGTATTTCGCTGATTTGTACTCATGGACTTTTTTCACTAGGTCGTTTTGGTTCTTGTATTTTGACTCTGTAAAAATATTACTTTTCACAGAGCCCCACGTTGGGCGCCATGTTTAGAGTCGGAGAGGTCCTGATAATTTATTCCGGTAAATTACTCTGACCTACTAATTGACCTTTCCGAAGTTATTGAGTCTATGTAAGGTTGCTGCTTGGCTCAGATCCACCAACGTCAGCAAGATCTCACCTCTATTAACTTCCCGAAGAACCAGGTTTCAATTAACTGCTGTTTCAATTCAGACAACTCTTTTTTAATCTGTTTAAGGGATCCCGAAGGATTTTGATATCAGTAAATGGAGTGTGCTCCTACCTAAGTGTGTGTGGCAGGGTGCAATCTTACCTTTGAAGCAGGAGAGGAGAGCACAGGTGTCTTTTAAATTATCCCAATCCAACAGGTGGGATTCAGTTTATTTGAAGAAAAATAGCTCCAAACTAATACAGGGTTCTTACCTTCTCTCTTTACAACATTATAATCATACTAAAAACCTGGTGCTATGATCATGTTCAAATATGAAACTTTAATTCACAGTCTTACATTTATTACCAAAATGTTTTAATTTCAACTGCCCAATTCAGTTGTGACATTTTAAAATTCTCCCGATAGAATTTAGAGGTATTTCCTCGTAAAAAGACCGGTGACCATAAAAAGCGCATTCAACTTTCCATTCACCAAATCAATTCACATCAGTTTCATACCCTTTTCTCCGACACAGACGGCGGATTAACATTCAAAAACCCATACCTGTCCGCAATATTTCGGAGGGAGATTTTTTCCTCACAGGTGGCGGGCTATAATATTCACAAACACATCTCTCATCAAATCATTCCACTCAGCCAACAACCAAGAAATTAGAGAGATATTTACCCCGTCTGGCAGAACCTTACCGAGAGCTAGTTACCCAGCTCTGGCGCACACAGCCTACCGGGAGAGAGTCTACCAGGGGTTTCCCCTCCTCTCTCAAAAAACCAGTCTCTTTATGCAAAAAAAACTGGATCGAAACCCCAAAAAACAAACTCCTCCTCTACACCCAATTTGTGGAAACTGCGCATGCCCTCTAATGTACAAGGCTAAACATGACCCGACATGTTCCATAGCTTTATGGCATAAGACACACCTTCTCATGTTAGTGTAAAAAAGACTTGCCCCTTATTTGAGGCCTCTGTGTTTCTCCTTAAGCCTGGAGCCCCCCTCCCTGTGTACTGCTGTCACAGGAAAGGGAGAAAAGGCCTACTCTCTTTATCAGAGATACCCATAAATCATAGACCTTACACACTCAACCTAAACAAACCACTTCGTTTTGTTTATACTGTAACTATAGAAAAACCTAAAATATGAAGCATTTTCATTGTGGGTTATACAAGAATATAATTGATTATATTTGATTATAACTAACTTTCGTTTTTAAGTATTAAACATACTATGAAAACTCACAACAATACAGAAGATATATCTGCATATCTCAGAATTGATCCACAAGCCACTGTCAACCTCACAAGCTGGGTAAAGTGTTGTGGGGTTGAATATCGAGTTGGCCTCTTTGTTTGTACAAGCACCGATGAAAACATGCCGGTGTTCAGCTAAATAACCTGTATCATTCTTCACAATGGAAAAGTTATTTTTGTTTTGGTCGAGTATGAAACGTGTTTCCATGACCATTTTCATGCTTTTCAATTAAGTGAAAAAATCCCCAGGAAGATACTGGTCCTTGAAAAAGAAGGATTAAGACATTTCAAACCTTTTGATTCCCAAATGTCATATGGGTGTGATTCACATTTTTATGTTGTGTCAGAGAGTTGTATTATTTAATTTGCCAGTATTGATTGTTTAATGGAATTTGTCCTTTCCATTTGTTCTTTGTACATGTCTGTATATGTTCTGTAATGCAATGTTTTGTACACTGAACCCGTTTGTCTAATCTTTGCACTTTATGCAGCTTGAGGATTTCAACACTCGAATGTAAATTGAATGTTCGCTGTAACATGTTTACACTGTTTGTAAAAGCAACAGCACTTTATAAAATGTCCATCAACAATGGATTTTAAGAGTTTTCAAATAAAAGAAACACATTTGTATGAATCAATACGTTGTTTGTAGTCATTTTTATTGATTTTTATTTTAACTCCATGTGTGTTGAATATACACCCTTTCAAGTGTTAACTATTAACACTATTATAGAGTTCACATTAAAATTAACACTAAAGTGATAGTTGTATTTAACTGCACTTGGGAGTAGTTTTTGACTCCCACAAGTGTTCAGGTTTAACTCCTGAAAAGGGTTAAGGCCCTGTCACACTGTCCCGAAATTGACACCCGATGGACACACGATAAAGGAAATGTTCAAATTCGGCTGTGATCGTAGCAACATCGGGCCATTCGTGAGGGCATCTTAAGCCATCGTATGACCGCCGGTGGAGTTTCTCAGGCTCCGGCAGCAACTTCGTGAGCGGCAACTTCGTAAGGTACTCGTGAGGGCATCTTGTCAAATCGTGTCATCTTCGTGTTATCATCGGTGCATTCGCCCTCACTCTGATCGGGGCGAATGCCCGATGGCACCGATGATAACAAGATGCCCTCACGATGGCCTTACGAAGGGCACAATTGACACACGAATTCAACACGAAAATGAACCTTCGCAAGGTCCTTCGGCAATTTTTTGGCATGCCAAAGATTTTGCCACCGCTCACGAAGTTGCTGCCGGAGCCTGAGAAACTCCACCGGCGGTCATACGATGGCTTAAGATGCCCTCACGAATGGCCCGATGTTGCTACGATCACAGCCGAATTTGAACATTTCCTTTATCGTGTGTCCATCGGATTGTTTTATTGCACAACAACATTTTGTAAATATATTATGTAAATAACCCAATTTGTGTTCTGTGAAACTAAAAAGGATATAATATATTATTTTGAAGGACAGTTGACAGGAAGTTGTTGTTGTTATGGAAACAACATTACGGAGAAAACGTAATATTTTCTACATATAACGACGGATAAAGTAAAGAACAAAGTCTGAAGATATCAGTACAGTATCATAGTACTGTAACATAATTGTTTTTGGTACTTTCATTGCAGTTGTATGTCTTAAATGTAATGTACATGTTGCCTTTGTGTGTGGTTCGGGGCCATCTTCGTGCGAAATTCACAATTCCATATTCGTGTGTCCATCGGGTGTCAATTTCGAGACAGTGTGACAGGGCCTTTAAAGATTAACTCCAAGAAAAGAGTAACTTTAACTCTGCCGTTGAGTTTATTCGATGGTCTCACATGTACACTCAAATGTAGTTGATTTTAACTCTGAGGGGGTTTATTCAAAAGGCCAGAATTTGCTGTGCAGGAGAGGGGGGGGTAAAAAAGGGAGTGAGGTACTCCCGTTCGGCGTCTGCTCCATGAGAGCCGCCGAGGAAGCGGAGCGGCCTTGACGGTTTTGGGAGGCTGTGTGAGGAAAATAAAAGAAGATTATTTCCCAACATGTTGGCTGAGTCATCGGTTTCAAATGTGTTTCACATATCCCCCACTCTGGCCGGTGAGCCAGCTGCCATGACCTATCGGTTAATAGCCAGCCGGGTTCGGTACAAAAGCCTGCGCTATTTAATCTATCGATTCATAATCAAATCAAATCAAATCATGTTTTATTTATATAGCACATTTATAAACGATTTTTGGTCGAGCCAAAGTGCTGTACATATAATAAAATTAGCCTACAGTAGAGACACTTTACAGCAGATACAAACAGCACAGATTGTTCAGAATATCAGTATGAGAAAAACGACACCCTCTGTCCTTAGACCCTCTGTCCTTAGACCCTCTGTCCTTAGACCCTCACATCTTACAAGGAAAAACTTCCAGAGAAACCCCACAGTTTAAGGGGAAAAAATGGGAGAAACCTCAGGGAGAGCAACAGAGGAGGGATCCCTCTCCCAGGACGGACAGACGTGCAATAGATGCCGTGTGTAAATCAAAGAGATAATACATTTTACAGCATATAGACCGAATGTTAGGAAATGCATGTGTCTGTAATAAGAAGATGAATCTACGAGGATGTCAGCTACAATCCTGAGGAAGCCATCTGGGAAGCAGCATGGCGAGACCCAAGGCAGGACCGCAGAGACAGGTTCAGCCACGACCCGAAGTCCACGACTTGAAGTCCACGACTTAATCCAGAACTCAGGATAGAGGATCCAAGACACAGGACGTAGATATAGATACAGAACAAGAAAAAAGATTTGGCTGGGTTAATCGGAACAAGAGAATACACAGACACAGACAGAGAGGGAAAAGGTCATTGGATAAAAGTTATTCTTGATAACCCTCTAGAAAGATCTCATGAACTTCCCCACTCAATCTATCAAGACCCGAGCAGTTTTATTAGAAGTTCAAGGTAAAGGCACAGGCCGGCGCATACCGCTCATGGAATGCCTCACCATATAAACCCTGACCCCTCAAGTGTACAAGTGAAGAGACACCATGTGTCAGCTCTTGTTTAGAATAGTATTTCTTAATAAGCTGCGGAGCACAGTAATTACACCAGCTGCCTTCAATCTGGTGATTAGTAGGCAGCAGGGTTCGCTGCAGGGATCTAATGGTTATGACTCTTCGGTTATTAAACCACAGACCTCGCGGCATTCTTCTGTCCGAGATGCGCCACCTATACACGGTCATAATAAACCCAGCAGCGCAGTGTTAACGCCTCATGTGGATATTACTGCACACACCTCCACTCATCCTCTGAGCGTGTACGCGCCTCATGATGCGAGGCGGAGTGATACGCAGCGTGTGGAGGCCTCCGCACAGCCCTTTCGCTCTAGGCCCACCTCGGGTTGCCTCACGGGCAGCGGCGGCGAGGGCTCTGGCGTGGCTCGTCGTCATGACAACCACAACACATCTCGAGCATGCGCGCCCGCTGTCAGAGTGTTTCTCGGCGTGGCAGCGCATGTGTTTGATGGACGGATGGATGCACAGGCTGATCAGCAGAGGGTACACCCTGCAGTTCGCCTCCCCCCCACAGTTCAACGGGATACAGGTGACATGCCTAACATCCCGTGAACAGTGTCTTGCGCTCCAAGCAGAGCTACGGGAACTCCTGTTGAAAGAGGCTATTTCCAGGGTTCCCCAGGAGGAAGAAAATCAGGGGTATTACTCCCGCTATTTTCTTATCCCGAAAAAGACAGGGGGAATGAGACCCATCCTCGACCTGTTTCACATGCTGACGGTCAAAAAGGTGCTAGAGTGTGTTCACCAGGGAGATTGGTTCACCTCTATAGACCTAAGGATGCATACTTCCATGTACCCATCATTCCGCAACACAGGACATTCCTGCGGTTTTCATTCCAGGGAATAGCGTACCAGTACAACCGTCTGTCGTTCGGCTATTCCCTGGCTCCTCGTACTTTTTCAAAGTGTGTAGAGACGGCGTTGCAGCCGCTACACAGAGGAGGGATGAGAGTACTATTTTTACCTGGACGACCTGCTGCTGCATGGCTCGCTCCAGGGAGGAAGCGGCTTTACAGACGGTACAACTCATATCGTATCTGTCATAGCTGGGTTTCATGATAAATTGGGAAAAGAGCTGTCCTATTCCAGCCCAGAGTATTGTTTACCTGGGTGGAATTGAACTCAGCCCGCATGAGAGCACGACTCTCACGGCAGAGAGTGGAGTGGACACGCTGACAGCTCTCCTTCGACGTGTCACACCCCGCAGCGTGGTGACGAAAAAGCCCCCCACAGTTCAATGGGATACAGGAAACACTCCTGTCCTCCCAGAAGCTATGTCTTGAGCTCCAATCCGAGCTGCTGGAACTCCTGTTGAAAGAGGATATTTCCAGGGTTCCTCAAAGGGAGGAAAATCAGGGGTTTTCACTCAAAGACGGGGGCAATGAGACATCCTTCGATCTGTCAGTATTCCACATGCTGACGATCAAACAGGGGCTGGAATGTGTTCACCAGGACGACCTGGTCCACTTCCACCTGAAGGACGCAATACTTCCACCCATCATCCCGAAACACAGGGAATTCCTGCGGTTTCTCATTTCAGGGAATATCGGACCAGACAATCGTCTGCCGTTTGGATGTTTCCTGGCTCCTCCCATTTTTGTGTAGAGAAGGCTGGAGCCGCTACACAGAGGAGGGATGAGAGGGTGGTTTCCTTTGGACGACCTGCTAGTTGCTGGCTCGCTCCAGGGAGGAAGTCGCTTTTACAGACGGTACATCTCATATCGCATCTGTCAAAGCCTGGGTTTCATAACAAGTTGGAAGAAGAGCTGTCCCTCTCCCTCTCAGACAAACGTTATCTGGAGTGGAATTAAAAACTCAGCCAGCAGCAGAGCGCTCTCTGGCAGCGAGTGAGAAACTGACCAGCTCTCCTCCGGCGTGTCAACAAACCACACAGCCCTCTCCGTAACGCAGCTGCTCGGCATTAGCGTCAGCTGGTCACGGGGGGATTCCCCTGGGTCTCCCCCACAGGAGGAGTCTCCAGAGGTGCTTCATTCACTGCAGAAGCACTGCTGTTTTAACCTATTGGTTTATAAACTGCAGAGCTCGAGGCATTCCTCGTCCCAGATATGCCTCCTACACACGGTCATAATAAATCCACGAGCACTGTTATCAACTGCCTCGTGAGGACAGCATACACACACCTCTCATACCTCTGGGCGTGTACGCGCCTCATGATGAGAGACGGAGTGGAATGCAGCGTGTGGAAACTCCCTCGCAGGGCCTTTTTGCTTCACGGCAGCAGCGGCGAGGGGCGTGCACGGTCACCATGACGACCATTACGGCACTCCACAGAGAAGACTCTCCCCCGCAGTTCCCATGGGATGCAAGAAACACTCCAGTTATCCCAGGAACAGTGTTATTCCGGCCGAATTGACACCGAGGGGGCTCGCAGAACGCAGAGCAGCCGTGCTATGGCGAGGAGTAACTGGAGACTCAGACCGGTGTCCACGGCACACTGGCGCCTCAGTGGGGGATTTGCTTTGGTGTTTACGCGCACTAAAGCAAAGCCCCATTTGAACCTGATTCAGGTTCCCCCTTAACTGTACTTCAGCCAAAGTAGTACTGCTTTTGGCTCTATCCGAGGAAAGGGTGATCTGTCTGCTCTCCCGGTGGCTCCGTCAGGTCTCCGGATCCATGGAGATGCAGTTCAGCTGTTTCACGCCCTAACCCGGCTTCATGCCTATACGGTCATCACAACTCTTTTAGGTCAAGAGTGATCACCCTGGCTGGCTTCTTCCCCCCTCCTCACAGGTCGGAGGAAGAAGAAACATCTCATCTCCTCTGCCCGGTGCGCGCGCTGTCTGCTATGTGGCGCGCACGGCGGCATTGCGCCGTTCTCAGCGCCTGTTTGTGCATTACAGAGAGCGCTCGATCGGGCAACCTCTGTCTACACAACGGCTGTCACACTGGCTGTGTGAGGCTGTGTCACAGGCATATGTCTCCTCTGGGGTGGAGCCCCCGGAGAATATCAAAGCGCACTCAACCAGAGGAATTCCTCGGTGTTGCGCGGAGGAATGTCAGTGGAAGATATTTGCACGGCTGCATCTTGGTCTTCCCCCTGCATGTATTCAATTGTATTTGAGGGATGTCTCCCTTTCCTCTATGACACGCCCTGTACTGGGTGTCCTGTCAGAGTGAGTGACGTCAGGGATCCAGCTGTGCGCCTCTCTCCTGCCTCGCGGCACACAGAGAGCGGCCCTTTTTCCCCTCGTAGGAGAGGGACGTTCCCCTTCCTCTGACACACTTCGTATGGAGTGCCTGGTCAGAGTGAGTGACGTCAGGGATCCAGCTGAGAGCTCTCCTACCTGGATTGACACGGAGAGAGCGGCTGTTCCCCCTCTATGATCGCAGGACAAGGTGGGACC
>NW_022990894.1:153649-299792 GCF_902827175.1 Gymnodraco acuticeps
GACACCCATAATCTTATAGGCCGTACACTCAACCTAACAAACCACTTTGTTTTGTTTATACTGTAACTATAGAAAACCCTAAAATATTAGCATTTTCATTGTGGGTTATACAAGAATATAATTGATTATATTTGATTATAACTAACTTTCGTTTTTAACTATTAAACATACTATGAAAACTCACAACACCCTCTTTTCAAAACGCAAAGTTATCAAATAGCAACAGAAAAAATTGTAAGCATACATACATATTCAAAGACCGTCAAGAAGCATTCTCATTATGGGTTTATACACGAATATGATTGATCATGTATGATTTATAATTAACTTTCGTTTTTAAGTATTCACTTCATACCATGATCTCAATTAACTTTCGTTTTAAGTATTCACTTCATATGAAAATCTCAACACCCTCTTTTCAAACGCAAAGTTATCAAATAGCAACAGATAAAATCGTAAAAACACATACATATTACATCCGTAAAACTCCAAGCATCAATATCATGAAAAGTTATTCAGTATGTGTAATCAGGACGACCTTTTGATGAACCTGGTGTGAAGAACACGAAAAACATAGTACCTCACTGGAATGTTCTCGTTATCACATAGGTCAGGCATCCGAGTAAAAAGAGTCATGATGATCATAGATTTGTGCGCACCCCCACTCGGTCTGGCATTTGTTATGGACCTCGTCAATAGTCGCTCATGACTTTGTGACAAGGTCAATGAGGCCCCACACAATGATAGCACAAACGAGGGAACCAGAGGCATATGAAACAGCTTAGCTGGCACTCGCTCATGACATCCTGTGTGTGCAGTGTGAGATTAGGTGTATGTGGTGCCAGTGTGGTGCTGGTGGTACTTGTTGTCGTCTTCCGTTGGTGACTAGGACACATCACTTGTTGTCGTCTGTTTCTACCGTCTCTCCTGGCCTGTGACTACGACCCTGCAGTGGCTGGCGTGGACCCACGTGGCTCTCTCGGTGACCTTGACCGCTGTCTGGGTGATGAGGAGCACCTGGTAGGGGACCTTGCCAACGGTTGGATTTCCAGCTCTTTCTCCGGAAGTCCTTGACCAGCACGAAGTCGCCGGGTTGGAGATGGTGAAGTGGACCAGTGGCAGGGGGTAGGTAGGGTTGCTGCTACCTGGCGTCTGATATCTGACCATGCAGTTATCAGGTAGTCGTCATCCTTTCCTGGGAAATCCACTGCGATCTGAGTGGTTTTTTGGGCAAAGATGCACTCTTTCCTCCAGCACTCGAAGAATCGTCCTCCTCCTCTGGCGGGGTCATAGGTGACTCAGCCGCTGATCCATTCTGCACCAGTTTTCTGGTTTCAGGAATTGGCTTTACTGGAAACCCTGTGCCTGAAGTAGTTCCGCTTGGCAGGTTCAATTCCTCTTTGTAGATTCCAGAGGTACTAATATCATCCATATAGTTATGATCATACACGTATGCGACCTCTGATTCATTAATAATTGTTTCATTTGAAACAATTTCCCCCAGGAATCCTTCCAAGGGGTCTGGTAATCCATGTTCCTCTGGAATTTCTATTGACAGCAAGGACATCTTTTTGGCTTGGGCACCCGGGGAGACCTCCGAATCAGATCGCTCTTTTCTCTTAGTCTCCTCCTTTTCACCGCTTGCCCCTTCCGGTCCCTCTGCACAGGTTTCCTGGGTCCAGGAGTCTACTTGGCTTCACTTGAGGCACTGTGACTGAAGTTTCCCCGCTAGGTAGGTTAAAATCATCTTGGTAGATTGCTGAGGTATTAATCTCAACAATATAGCTAAAATCAAGTTTAAATAATTTCTCTGATTCATAAAAAGTTGTTTCAGTTAAAAAAAAAACGTCCCCAAGGATTTTCTCAAGGGGGTCGTGTATTCCATATTGCTCTGGAATTTCTATATACAGCAAGGTGATTGTTTCTCCTCTTACTCAGTTGGCCTCTAACGGCAGAAAGCACTGGGCCATAATTTACTCTTATCAGTTTAACGACCTGACAGCCCTACACCTTTATGCTGTGTGAGAACCAGCAAAAAAGAACGAGAGATGTGCTCAAAAAATCTAATTTAAATGAATACTCTTCTAGGGTGTAAGCGTATATCAATTAAAATAACTGAAAAGAAAACTAATAGTGTAAAGTTAAAAAAAAAAAACAATGAGAAAAATAATATAAAGGTTATTTTCCATTTCCTCTTTGATACTGAGGTATTCTCCATTCAAGCTCTAATGATCCATATGCTAATAGACAGAGTTTCGTCTTGCCATTTTTCTGCATAATTCACTAAATATTCTAACAGTTCTACTGCTAAATCATTTGCATTGAAGCTATTGCTTGTCCCTCTTTTGCTCTATAAAATATCCCTTGGTACAGAATTTACCAAGACAAATTCTAACTTATTGCGGGAAGATCCCACAAAAAGCCATCCTCTCCTGTGGAAGAAGCACATTAACTGCCACGTGTGTGTGCAAAACATGTCATGTGATGTGAGACTGATAGCATCAACAGTGGATGGGTAGGCCGCAGTCATATTCCTATCTGGATTCTAAACTCAGTTGGCTCGGGTGAACCGGTCCTCTCCTCTGGAGTGAAACTATGTTCCCAGAGATTGACTTCACTGTATCCAAACCTTCTGATTTAGTTATAAGCTAACCCTTCTCTGGACTTTGCCCCTTTCTGGTCACCCATACACGATTTCTGAATTTAAACGGAAAAGGTGTGATAGTTAGATATGACCTGACCTTTGCCCTAGGTAGCTTTTCCATACTTATAGGAATATATTCAGCTTTGTCAAATTGATTGGAATGTCCCAATTTGTTTTACAGTTTTGTATACTCCACTCTTTGGCTGCTCTAACGCCTGATACTTCTATGGTAAAGACCAGATAGGTGTGATTCTCTTTATCCTGCAAGGGTGACAAAACGTTCTCATTTTTAAAGTGAGTGACATTATCCATTCCTATTTTCTCAGTTTTTAGGAAAAATACTTATATGTTCCGCCATTTTAGCAGACACTGTGTTCCAGTTGCTCTGGTCAGAGGATAAACATGTTTATGACTCCCTCCATTTATAAAAGGTCACAAGGAAATACTTATTCCCACTGGGAGTGCAGGTCAGAAAAGGACCTGCTATGTCAGCACTAAAAATGGTTAGTGGTTCTTCCTCTATTATTTTAAGATACTCAGGATGAACTTTCTTAAACCCATCCACCTCTACACATTGAAGACATGTTGACCATGTGTGTTGTAAGTGCAATCGCAGTTTTGGTAAGAGGATTTTATTGTGGAGACAATATTTTCTCATCTGAAATAGGCCCACATGGCCTAAACTGCTGTGTAATTCACGCACAACCTAAGGAGCTTCTTCAGGTGGTACGTGAATGCTTCCACCCTTTTTCCATATTCTAGGGAATATGTTAGTCAGGTGGTTAACTCGTCCCGTGCTTTAAGCAAGGTAAAACTTCTCTATTACCCTGATAGTTAATTTATATCTTATCTATATGGCTACGGACATGATTCCATTCTACATGCCTGCCTTTAACTCTGCAATAAGACCCTCAATAAATGGGCATGTGTCAGCGCTTCACCTTTAACATTTTTTGAATTGCCTTTGTTCCCAATTATTAAGCTCTTCTTTACCCGCTTTTTTAATAATAATCACTATCAGTAACAATACGGATGTGTGTTATTCTACCTTTTTTAGCAAAAAGAAGTCCCTCAACAAATGGCCTTTTCCTCAGCAGTCTGTACCTGGTATTGCACCCTTTTGCTTACAAAGTACTTCACCTGAATTAGTTTTCATTATAAACGCCCAAGTGGCTGCTTGGTCACCTTTTCGCAAACTCCCATCTGTAAACAGTGTTATCTGTGGAGTAGCGGTTTTCTGTAAGAGTTTCAATGTTTCCCTTTGTGGCTTACTTCCTGTGGTCCTAAACTCCACATCTGGATCAGACATTATCATCTTCCATTTTCCCCATCCACTCATCATTGCTTTTGCTCCCTGAACAGTTTGTTTAGTAGCTTCAGATATTGAAAAATAAAGAGTGTATATGCACATTCTGGCACCTTGAGACATTTCCCTCAGGGCTGGATACAATTTGAATGCAAGTGCAGGATTCTTCTCTTCAGGAGAGAATTTTTCCTCTGTTCCTGATCAAGTCATGGACATGAATAACACCGATTTTCTATCACCCTGGTTCCTTATCTCCACACCTCCTCCTAAATCATTCGTGGCTAGATGAACTTCCCAAGTTTTCTTCTTATTTCGCATTGTTAGTTTCTGAGAATGGGTCTCAACAATATTCTTTTATTTTTGATATTGTTCTGGTGTTAAGATAATTTTTTATAATTTTAGATCCGACTTGGTTAAGAGTTGATTTATTCATTGGTGAGAGGAACACTATTTCCCTTGTGCTGGGTGGGGGTGGGTAGCCTGGTAGAGTTCCTTAAAATCTCCAGATCTTCCTCTGTGCTGAGGCCATAAAACTTTGAATGGTCTTTCGTGGTGCTCAGATTTTCTTCCCCTCCAGAGGTCACGCCTGTCTTTGACCCCGAGTGCTGCGTGTTTTCTGCAGCACCTCGGCAGCATAGAAAAGAGGAGACCTTTTTTCCAAAAGTGCAAGCTCCATTCATGAGCAAAATACCACCACATTTAACTCTCATTGACTTGTCTTTAAAGCGTTCTTTAAGGCTTGAATTGAGTTTTCTGTTGTGTAACGGAAAATCCCATTCCCAAAAAGGGGTCAAAAGCAAATAGTTTAGTTGATTTTGGTAAAGTATTTGAGCTTTAGCTTCGCAAAAACGTTCTCATATTAGTTTTGAAGATATTGTTGGGGCTTGATATCTGCTGATAGTTCCCACATAGGTTTTTTCTTAAAAGTACATGCAAAACAACCAATATTTGTGGGTCATCTGATCACCACATTGCCTTCTGACAGTTTAATAGTCCTTATCATATTATCACACTGTGCTTGCATGCTAGGATCTATTCTCTTTTCCAGAGCTACTGCTATTTCTCCTGCATGTTTTAGCTTCCTATTAGCAGGGTTTATTAACATGGTTTGTTGATCCAGTTTTAGGATTTTCAATATTTGACATTATTATTTCCAACATTCCTTTTCCCTGAATATCAGGTCTAACAATGTTTTTTCTTCTAGTAGTAGATGAGATACTCCTAAATGGCATTTTTGAGCTTTTATCCCTGTATGGTGGAGGTAGGGTCTCAGACATTATACCACCTGCTTGTTGCTCTCTGTCAAACGGTAGTCTGACAGGAAAGTATTTTGGTGGCGGTACGCCCGTGGGTCTGGGCTAAGCTGACCAGGGCGGGCAGAAGCTCCGGATTTTGCTTCTGTGTATCCCTCCCTGTGTGGTTGGCTCCGAGTCATTAAAAACTGCGTTCTAACCTCGTCCGCCATTTATTTATTTTTGTTTGTTTGTTTTAAAAAAACAAAAATGTATTTTAGGGTTTACGTTCACTCTTTTATACACATGCAAGTTCCTAGGCTTTACTCCCGCCGGGTGATCAGTCCGACTATACCGTCACTTGGTTCTAGGTTCTCTTTCTGGATTCAGCTAGTACATGCGGGGTACCTCAGCTAAGAGTGTTATGTACCGAGCTTCGAATTTTTTCAACAGCATAGGTACCTTTAGACCTATGTTTATCTTTATTAAATCTCCCATTAACTCTTCCCCACGTTATGTTTTAACGCAAAAGTTCAAACCGCAGCTCTTTGTCAAGTCCTACCTATAAGTTTCAAAGTAATTGGACAGGTACTGAGCAGTGCTCCTACGGCTGACTTCACTATAGCCACCAAAACCTGTGTTAAAGGGACCACAGGGGCTTCTCAATTTGGCTAGGGGAAGAATAACCTACTTTAGCTTCTTTAACAGACAGCAATATCCGATATAATATAACCCTCAGTCCGGTGCAATAGTATCAACTTAAATGAATACGCTTTTAGGTTTAATTATATATTCTAGGATTTGGGGTAGGTATTTTAACAAGACTTTCAGCCTGTATTTCGCTGATTTGTACTCATGGACTTTTTTCACTAGGTCGTTTTGGTTCTTGTATTTTGACTCTGTAAAAATATTACTTTTCACAGAGCCCCACGTTGGGCGCCATGTTTAGAGTCGGAGAGGTCCTGATAATTTATTCCGGTAAATTACTCTGACCTACTAATTGACCTTTCCGAAGTTATTGAGTCTATGTAAGGTTGCTGCTTGGCTCAGATCCACCAACGTCAGCAAGATCTCACCTCTATTAACTTCCCGAAGAACCAGGTTTCAATTAACTGCTGTTTCAATTCAGACAACTCTTTTTTAATCTGTTTAAGGGATCCCGAAGGATTTTGATATCAGTAAATGGAGTGTGCTCCTACCTAAGTGTGTGTGGCAGGGTGCAATCTTACCTTTGAAGCAGGAGAGGAGAGCACAGGTGTCTTTTAAATTATCCCAATCCAACAGGTGGGATTCAGTTTATTTGAAGAAAAATAGCTCCAAACTAATACAGGGTTCTTACCTTCTCTCTTTACAACATTATAATCATACTAAAAACCTGGTGCTATGATCATGTTCAAATATGAAACTTTAATTCACAGTCTTACATTTATTACCAAAATGTTTTAATTTCAACTGCCCAATTCAGTTGTGACATTTTAAAATTCTCCCGATAGAATTTAGAGGTATTTCCTCGTAAAAAGACCGGTGACCATAAAAAGCGCATTCAACTTTCCATTCACCAAATCAATTCACATCAGTTTCATACCCTTTTCTCCGACACAGACGGCGGATTAACATTCAAAAACCCATACCTGTCCGCAATATTTCGGAGGGAGATTTTTTCCTCACAGGTGGCGGGCTATAATATTCACAAACACATCTCTCATCAAATCATTCCACTCAGCCAACAACCAAGAAATTAGAGAGATATTTACCCCGTCTGGCAGAACCTTACCGAGAGCTAGTTACCCAGCTCTGGCGCACACAGCCTACCGGGAGAGAGTCTACCAGGGGTTTCCCCTCCTCTCTCAAAAAACCAGTCTCTTTATGCAAAAAAAACTGGATCGAAACCCCAAAAAACAAACTCCTCCTCTACACCCAATTTGTGGAAACTGCGCATGCCCTCTAATGTACAAGGCTAAACATGACCCGACATGTTCCATAGCTTTATGGCATAAGACACACCTTCTCATGTTAGTGTAAAAAAGACTTGCCCCTTATTTGAGGCCTCTGTGTTTCTCCTTAAGCCTGGAGCCCCCCTCCCTGTGTACTGCTGTCACAGGAAAGGGAGAAAAGGCCTACTCTCTTTATCAGAGATACCCATAAATCATAGACCTTACACACTCAACCTAAACAAACCACTTCGTTTTGTTTATACTGTAACTATAGAAAAACCTAAAATATGAAGCATTTTCATTGTGGGTTATACAAGAATATAATTGATTATATTTGATTATAACTAACTTTCGTTTTTAAGTATTAAACATACTATGAAAACTCACAACAATACAGAAGATATATCTGCATATCTCAGAATTGATCCACAAGCCACTGTCAACCTCACAAGCTGGGTAAAGTGTTGTGGGGTTGAATATCGAGTTGGCCTCTTTGTTTGTACAAGCACCGATGAAAACATGCCGGTGTTCAGCTAAATAACCTGTATCATTCTTCACAATGGAAAAGTTATTTTTGTTTTGGTCGAGTATGAAACGTGTTTCCATGACCATTTTCATGCTTTTCAATTAAGTGAAAAAATCCCCAGGAAGATACTGGTCCTTGAAAAAGAAGGATTAAGACATTTCAAACCTTTTGATTCCCAAATGTCATATGGGTGTGATTCACATTTTTATGTTGTGTCAGAGAGTTGTATTATTTAATTTGCCAGTATTGATTGTTTAATGGAATTTGTCCTTTCCATTTGTTCTTTGTACATGTCTGTATATGTTCTGTAATGCAATGTTTTGTACACTGAACCCGTTTGTCTAATCTTTGCACTTTATGCAGCTTGAGGATTTCAACACTCGAATGTAAATTGAATGTTCGCTGTAACATGTTTACACTGTTTGTAAAAGCAACAGCACTTTATAAAATGTCCATCAACAATGGATTTTAAGAGTTTTCAAATAAAAGAAACACATTTGTATGAATCAATACGTTGTTTGTAGTCATTTTTATTGATTTTTATTTTAACTCCATGTGTGTTGAATATACACCCTTTCAAGTGTTAACTATTAACACTATTATAGAGTTCACATTAAAATTAACACTAAAGTGATAGTTGTATTTAACTGCACTTGGGAGTAGTTTTTGACTCCCACAAGTGTTCAGGTTTAACTCCTGAAAAGGGTTAAGGCCCTGTCACACTGTCCCGAAATTGACACCCGATGGACACACGATAAAGGAAATGTTCAAATTCGGCTGTGATCGTAGCAACATCGGGCCATTCGTGAGGGCATCTTAAGCCATCGTATGACCGCCGGTGGAGTTTCTCAGGCTCCGGCAGCAACTTCGTGAGCGGCAACTTCGTAAGGTACTCGTGAGGGCATCTTGTCAAATCGTGTCATCTTCGTGTTATCATCGGTGCATTCGCCCTCACTCTGATCGGGGCGAATGCCCGATGGCACCGATGATAACAAGATGCCCTCACGATGGCCTTACGAAGGGCACAATTGACACACGAATTCAACACGAAAATGAACCTTCGCAAGGTCCTTCGGCAATTTTTTGGCATGCCAAAGATTTTGCCACCGCTCACGAAGTTGCTGCCGGAGCCTGAGAAACTCCACCGGCGGTCATACGATGGCTTAAGATGCCCTCACGAATGGCCCGATGTTGCTACGATCACAGCCGAATTTGAACATTTCCTTTATCGTGTGTCCATCGGATTGTTTTATTGCACAACAACATGTTGTAAATATATTATGTAAATAACCCAATTTGTGTTCTGTGAAACTAAAAAGGATATAATATATTATTTTGAAGGACAGTTGACAGGAAGTTGTTGTTGTTATGGAAACAACATTACGGAGAAAACGTAATATTTTCTACATATAACGACGGATAAAGTAAAGAACAAAGTCTGAAGATATCAGTACAGTATCATAGTACTGTAACATAATTGTTTTTGGTACTTTCATTGCAGTTGTATGTCTTAAATGTAATGTACATGTTGCCTTTGTGTGTGGTTCGGGGCCATCTTCGTGCGAAATTCACAATTCCATATTCGTGTGTCCATCGGGTGTCAATTTCGAGACAGTGTGACAGGGCCTTTAAAGATTAACTCCAAGAAAAGAGTAACTTTAACTCTGCCGTTGAGTTTTTTCGATGGTCTCACATGTACACTCAAATGTAGTTGATTTTAACTCTGAGGGGGTTTATTCAAAAGGCCAGAATTTGCTGTGCAGGAGAGGGGGGGGTAAAAAAGGGAGTGAGGTACTCCCGTTCGGCGTCTGCTCCATGAGAGCCGCCGAGGAAGCGGAGCGGCCTTGACGGTTTGGGAGGCTGTGTGAGGAAAATAAAAGAAGATTATTTCCCAACATGTTGGCTGAGTCATCAGTTTCAAATGTGTTTCACATATCCCCCACTCTGGCCGGTGAGCCAGCTGCCATGACCTATCGGTTAATAGCCAGCCGGGTTCGGTACAAAAGCCTGCGCTATTTAATCTATCGATTCATAATCAAATCAAATCAAATCATGTTTTATTTATATAGCACATTTATAAACGATTTTTGGTCGAGCCAAAGTGCTGTACATATAATAAAATTAGCCTACAGTAGAGACACTTTACAGCAGATACAAACAGCACAGATTGTTCAGAATATCAGTATGAGAAAAACGACACCCTCTGTCCTTAGACCCTCTGTCCTTAGACCCTCTGTCCTTAGACCCTCACATCTTACAAGGAAAAACTTCCAGAGAAACCCCACAGTTTAAGGGAACAAATGGGAGAAACCTCAGGGAGAGCAACAGAGGAGGGATCCCTCTCCCAGGACGGACAGACGTGCAATAGATGCCGTGTGTAAATCAAAGAGATAATACATTTTACAGCATATAGACCGAATGTTAGGAAATGCATGTGTCTGTAATAAGAAGATGAATCTACGAGGATGTCAGCTACAATCCTGAGGAAGCCATCTGGGAAGCAGCATGGCGAGACCCAAGGCAGGACCGCAGAGACAGGTTCAGCCACGACCCGAAGTCCACGACTTGAAGTCCACGACTTAATCCAGAACTCAGGATAGAGGATCCAAGACACAGGACGTAGATATAGATACAGAACAAGAAAAAAGATTTGGCTGGGTTAATCGGAACAAGAGAATACACAGACACAGACAGAGAGGGAAAAGGTCATTGGATAAAAGTTATTCTTGATAACCCTCTAGAAAGATCTCATGAACTTCCCCACTCAATCTATCAAGACCCGAGCAGTTTTATTAGAAGTTCAAGGTAAAGGCACAGGCCGGCGCATACCGCTCATGGAATCCCTCACCATATAAACCCTGACCCCTCAAGTGTACAAGTGAAGAGACACCATGTGTCAGCTCTTGTTTAGAATAGTATTTCTTAATAAGCTGCGGAGCACAGTAATTACACCAGCTGCCTTCAATCTGGTGATTAGTAGGCAGCAGGGTTCGCTGCAGGGATCTGATGGTTATGACTCTTCTGTTATTAAACCACAGACCTCGCGGCATTCTTCTGTCCGAGATGCGCCACCTATACACGGTCATAATAAACCCAGCAGCGCAGTGTTAACGCCTCATGTGGATATTACTGCACACACCTCCACTCATCCTCTGAGCGTGTACGCGCCTCATGATGCGAGGCGGAGTGATACGCAGCGTGTGGAGGCCTCCGCACAGCCCTTTCGCTCTAGGCCCACCTTGGGTTGCCTCACGGGCAGTGGCGGCGAGGGCTCTGGCGTGGCTCGTCGTCATGACAACCACAACACATCTCGAGCATGCGCGCCCGCTGTCAGAGTGTTTCTCGGCGTGGCAGCGCATGTGTTTGATGGACGGATGGATGCACAGGCTGATCAGCAGAGGGTACACCCTGCAGTTCGCCTCCCCCCCCCACAGTTCAACGGGATACAGGTGACATGCCTAACATCCCGTGAACAGTGTCTTGCGCTCCAAGCAGAGCTACGGGAACTCCTGTTGAAAGAGGCTATTTCCAGGGTTCCCCAGGAGGAAGAAAATCAGGGGTATTACTCCCACTATTTTCTTATCCCGAAAAAGACAGGGGGAATGAGACCCATCCTCGACCTGTTTCACATGCTGACGGTCAAAAAGGTGCTAGAGTGTGTTCACCAGGGAGATTGGTTCACCTCTATAGACCTAAGGATGCATACTTCCATGTACCCATCATTCCGCAACACAGGACATTCCTGCGGTTTTCATTCCAGGGAATAGCGTACCAGTACAACCGTCTGCCGTTCGGCTATTCCCTGGCTCCTCGTACTTTTTCAAAGTGTGTAGAGACGGCGTTGTAGCCGCTACACAGAGGAGGGATAAGAGTACTATGTTTACCTGGATGACCTGCTGCTGCATGGCTCGCTCCAGGGAGGAAGCGGCTTTACAGACGGTACAACTCATATCGTATCTGTCATAGCTGGGTTTCATGATAAATTGGGAAAAGAGCTGTCCTATTCCAGCCCAGAGTATTGTTTACCTGGGTGGAATTGAACTCAGCCCGCATGAGAGCACGACTCTCACGGCAGAGAGTGGAGTGGACACGCTGACAGCTCTCCTTCGACGTGTCACACCCCGCAGCGTGGTGACGAAAAAGCCCCCCACAGTTCAATGGGATACAGGAAACACTCCTGTCCTCCCAGAAGCTATGTCTTGAGCTCCAATCCGAGCTGCTGGAACTCCTGTTGAAAGAGGATATTTCCAGGGTTCCTCAAAGGGAGGAAAATCAGGGGTTTTCACTCAAAGACTGGGGCAATGAGACATCCTCGATCTGTCAGTATTCCACATGCTGACGATCAAACAGGGGCTGGAATGTGTTCACCAGGACGACTGGTCCACTTCCACCTGAAGGACGCATACTTCCACCCATCATCCCGAAACACAGGGAATTCCTGCGGTTTCTCATTTCAGGGAATATCGGACCAGACAATCGTCTGCCGTTTGGATATTTCCTGGCTCCTCCCATTTTTGTGTAGAGAAGGCTGGAGCCGCTACACAGAGGAGGGATGAGAGGGTGGTTTCCTTTGGACGACCTGCTAGTTGCTGGCTCGCTACAGGGAGGAAGTCGCTTTACAGACGGTACATCTCATATCGCATCTGTCAAAGCCTGGGTTTCATAACAAGTTGGAAGAAGAGCTGTCCTCTTCCCTCTCAGACAAACGTTATCTGGAGTGGAATTAAAAACTCAGCCAGCAGCAGAGCGCTCTCTGGCAGCGAGTGAGAAACTGACAGCTCTCCTCCGGCGTGTCACAAACCACACAGCCCTCTCCGTAACGCAGCTGCTCGGCATTAGCGTCAGCTGGTCACGGGGGGATTCCCCTGGGTCTCCCCCACAGGAGGAGTCTCCAGAGGTGCTTCATTCACTGCAGAAGCCTGCTGTTTTAACCTATTGGTTTATAAACTGCAGAGCTCGAGGCATTCCTCTGTCCCAGATATGCCTCCTACACACGGTCATAATAAATCCACGAGCACTGTTATAATGCCTCGTGAGGACAGCATACACACACCTCTCATCCTCTGGGCGTGTACGCGCCTCATGATGAGAGACGGAGTGGAATGCAGCGTGTGGAAACTCCCTCGCAGCCTTTTTGCTTCACGGGCAGCAGCGGCGAGGGCGTGGCACGTCACCATGACGACCATTACGGCACATCACAGAGAAGCCTCTCCCCCAGCAGTACCATGGGATGCAAGAAACACTCCCGTTATCCCAGGAACAGTGTTATTCCCGGCGAATTGAACCGAGGGGCTCGCAGAACGCAGCAGCCGTGCTATGCGAGGAGTATGGAGACTCAGACCGGTGTCACGCACACTGGCGCCTCAGTGGGATTTGGCTTTGGTGTTACGCGCACTAAAGCAAAGCCCCATTTGAACCTGATCAGGTTCCCCTTAACTGTATTCAGCCAAAGTAGTACTGCTTTTGGCTCTATCAGAGGAAAGGGTGATCTGTCTGCTCTCCCGGTGGCTCCGTCATGTCTCCGGATCCATGGAGATGCAGTTCAGCTGTTTCACGCCCTAACCCGGCTTCATGCCTATAAGGTCATCACAACTCTTTTAGGTCAAGAGTGATCACCCTGGCTGGCTTCTTCCCCCCTCCTCACAGGTCGGAGGAAGAAGAAACATCTCATCTCCTCTGCCCGGTGCGCGCGCTGTCTGCTATGTGGCGCGCATGGCGGCATTGCGCCGTTCTCAGCGCCTGTTTGTGCATTACAGAGAGCGCTCGATCGGGCAACCTCTGTCTACACAACGGCTGTCACACTGGCTGTGTGAGGCTGTGTCACAGGCATATGTCTCCTCTGGGGTGGAGCCCCCGGAGAATATCAAAGCGCACTCAACCAGAGGAATTTCCTCCTCCTCGGTGTTGCACGGAGGAATGTCAGTGGAAGATATTTGCACGGCTGCATCTTGGTCTTCCCCCTGCTCATTTATTCAATTTTATTTGAGGGATGTCTCCCTTTCCTCTCTGACACGCCCTGTACTGGGTGTCCTGTCAGAGTGAGTGACGTCAGGGATCCAGCTGTGCGCCTCTCTCCTGCCTCGCGGCACACAGAGAGCGGCCCTTTTTCCCCTCGTAGGAGAGGGACGTTCCCCTTCCTCTGACACACTTCGTAGGGAGTGCCTGGTCAGAGTGAGTGACGTCAGGGATCCAGCTGAGAGCTCTCCTACCTGGATGACACGGAGAGAGCGGCTGTTCCCCCTCTATGATCGCAGGACAAGGTGGGACCTTCGTCTCTACTTTCTCACAGTGGTCAGTATGTATTGTTCCCAGCCTTCACCCCGTCAGGAAAACAGGTATGTTTGCTCCAGGGACGGGGATGTGCCATTACGCATGGCACAACAGGCAGGGGGTGTTATTAAGCAGGTATGTCTGTGCTTCTAGTGCTGGACGGACTCCGTGGGGCGCAGACTACATCATGCTTCGCCCTTAACCCAATAGCGATAGCCTTAGAGGGCGAAGCCATATACGAAATAGAACTGAGGTTACCTACTGTAACCCAGCTTCTATGAGTATTGGCGCAGCCCTCTAAGCGCTGGGCCCCACTGGCTCTACGAATAGCTGAAGAAAAGTTATATTGTATGGGAGCAGATCGCCGGGCACCCTTCCTATTTATACCGGAAGGAGGCCCGAGGGTGGGGCCCACCTAGCGGGTGGGCGTGGACTACAAGTGTTTTCAGTACTGCGCGGGAGCGCAGAAAGGTAAACCCAATAGCGATAGCCTTAGAGGGCTGCGCCAATACTTATAGAAGCTGGGTTACAGTAGGTAACCTCAGCTCTTTCAGTTGTGTGGTTTGTTTACATTTTACAGTGACGTTGACGTCACTTCTTCTTCAGTGGCACCTTAGAGCCCACTACTATTGCAATACTGCCCCGAGTGGCTGTTCTTGTTAAATAATGTTTGTGTCGCCACAGCGGCTCTTTTTATCCACCAGCTGCTCTCTGATTGGCAATCAGCGAGCGTATCGACGATCGTCCAATCAGAAGGGAGCTCACGTTGGGAAGCCTCTTTATGCGGCTTATTTAAAAATAAAACAGGACAAATTTAACCAGACCATAACCCTTAATATAAAAAGTGTGATAAATAATCCCACAGAAACACTTGTTGACATTTTCAGTGGATCCAGAGAATGTTAATTATATTCAAATGTGTTAAGTTTGTAAGGTTTAAACACATTAATATGAAAACAATCCCTTAAACCTGAAACTAAAATGTGACAAATCAAATCTAAATGACTGCGATATATTCCCTGTACTGAAGTAATACTAAAAAAACACAATATCTGCATTAAAACAGTACACTGTACGGTTAATGAAACATTAAGAGGTAAACAAGCATAACATGTAAGTGGCTTTGGATAAAAGCGTCTAACACGTAACATGTAATGTAATGATAAGCTTTCAGAGGTGCAACAATCAGGGGGCTGCAGGTCTGGAAACAGTAGCTGGAGCAGTTGGCTTTGTCCTGTAAAAACATCCTGAAGTTGACCTGTTGTCTAATGAAGTGGTGGAACACGCTGGAGATACCTGGTTGCATTACAAAGTGAATCTCTATTTCCAGAGAAATATAGAATGTTTGGAAGTGTTTGGAAAGAGCTCAAACACAGATCAATACATAGCAAGCACACCATCTGTCAGGTGTGGCATGACAACATACAGTATCATATCAAACAGGTATTTTAAGCCACTGCAATATTTCACATGTCAAATTCTGACGGCGTGAAAAAGCATGCAGACATCATTGCTGACGTGATAATACCTCCAGTTATTAACTGTTAAATCAAACGTTTATTCATGTTTAGCATTTGTAATGACTCAATAAATGCATTAGATATTATGCATATAGATATCACAATAACTATTTATTTTCAAACACATTAATACAAAAAGAGAAATAAAACATATAGCCTAAATCAAATGTGTAAGATAGAAACACATGTATAATAATAATGTAATATTCTATTGGAAAGCATTTAACTCTCCTCTTGCTATGAAATAAACAAAGTACTGTAGTAATCAACTATTTCAAATGTATTGTAGTAAGTAGAATCGACAAGGAGTACTGCAGCTAATGATCTGAGTACTTCTACGTTTACTTTAGACGCAGGTCTGAGTACTTCTACTTTTACCTTAGAAGCAGATCTGAGTACTTCTACCTCCTCAGTTTAAATGAAATGACTGTAAAAGCTAAATTTCCGACGCGTCCCTGAAGGCGTCCCTTTAAGGTGGAGTTTCACGGTGCTGCAGCGGCTCGTCGGAATTTCAGTCCAAATAAACTGAACAACCGGAGACTTTCTGACCCCATTGACCCCCCATTGATCCCCCGGTGATCCCCCGGTGATCCCCCGGTGGTCCGGCTGGTGCTCCGCTGTTCGGTAAGTCCTCGTGTTCAGCCTCAGTTTGTAAATGCTGCTGTGTTAACCTTAGCTGTGCTTTAAAAGGATGCTTACATTATGATGCACGCTTTTCAAATTAAGACACGATGTCTAACTATCTATCATGTTTTTCACGCACAGCCCGCCGGGTATATGATTTTAACTTTGTGGATTTGAGCCTTTATTGGAGAAGAAGTTGTGTTTGCAGCGTTCTTATTATACATCCATGGTTTGCACCGAGAAGCCATTTTGGTGCGTTCAAGTTGAATCGGGTGAAAACCGTCAAAAATGAAAATTAGAACATTTCCAAGTAGCAGAGGTGGAAGAAGGACTCAGATCTTGTACTTGAGTAAAAGTAGAAGCACTCAGATCTTGTACTTGACTAAAAGTAGAAGTACTCACTTAATTAAAGCATTAATTAATTAACGCTGACAATTATTTTATGGCGCATTAACGGTTTGAATTATTAAGTGTTTGCAAACCAAATGTTACTGCACTTGTGTTCATATAGCAGTACGATTACAATAAAAGTGCATAATACTTTTTTCACTATATACTTTTTCGTAGAACAATTAATAACAAATGTTAATCGTTTCCCTGCACTCAAATAAATGTATGTATGACAAACCAAAAACACAAGTGAGACCCTCAAAATTAGCAGAAAACGGACCCCTTTTATATAGATATTTGTATTCATTGGGATGAACCCCTTGAGATGCACCATCTCGTTTTCAAGGGGGTCCCAACAATAGCAACAACTTACAGACATACATAAACAAAAAGACAAAATGCAAAACATGACACACAAGACAAACCACATACAGTCTGTTAAGTGAAATTCAAGCAAATGCACACAATCATTACAATTTGAGACAGTCGAGCAAATCAGTTTCATCAATATCAGTTAATAACATGTACAGACCAGTTGAAAGTGAGATAACAATGCATGTTTAAATAAACCCAATGATGCAAGAGATCTAATAGCAGCAGGTCAAGTATTCCAGTCTGTTGGGGCTTTGAAAATGAACGCTCTTCTGCCAATCAGGGGACAGAGAAATAAATCTGAACAGAATGTCTAACTTGATGATTTGGTGAGTAGGGTACAAAATACTGCTTTAAATAAGGGGGATAGTTAAGATAAATACATCAGCTGGAGCCAATGCATGTGTCTTCTTACATTTAAAGAAGGCCATTTAAGTTGGTTATACATTGTGCAGTGATGTGTACGAAAAGGACAACCAAGAACAAATCTGCATAGTCTATTGTAGGCTATGTTGAGTGGAGCAAGATCTGATTTATGTGCATTTTGGTAGACAACATCACAATAGTCCATAATCGGAAGAATAAGTTGAGAAGCAATTCTCTTTCGGACACTGAGCGTAAAACAATTGCGAGAGCGGTGTAAAACACCGATTCCGTAATTGACTTTTTGTACTACATGCTTTATATGTAGTTTAAATGAAAGTTCAGAATCTAGCCATACACCAAGATATTTAAAGCTCTCAACTTTATGCAGAGAAGTGCCATCCTTACATGTTATTACTACATTAGGTTTGGATTTGAGCTTCTGCCTGGTACCAAAGACCATGGTATAAGATTTTGTTTTGTTAAGCAGTAGTTTATTGTGTGATAGCCAGTCCTGTAAGATATTAAAATCCGATTGAAGAGAGATCTGAATTTGTGAGAAATCTGATTTGGATATGACAGTGTCATCAGCATAAAGGTGAGTACAACAATTAGGTGAGTACAACAATTAATGAGACAAGAAGATAAATTATGTATGTCAATGGAGAACAGAAGTGGGCCCATAGTTGATCCTTGGGGTACACCCTTTTGTTGGATCAACAGGTCAGACTCTTTTCCATTAACTTGTTAAGCCCCGAGCCTGTTTTTCAGGTCTCAGACTCGAAAATGACATTCCCAGAACAAATGACCATATCTTTTCTTCTAAAAGGGTTAAATTAATAATCTTTTTTCTCAAAGCAAGGTTACACCTGTGAGTTGGATGTAGAAGTGTCAGAATCAATATAGATGTTTTTATTTTAAAGTAAATTCAGATTGAACACAGTAAAAAAAAATGTAAGTACTTATAGTGAAAACCACCCTTGGATGATGGGATGGTAGACTAAAAGCTTTAGGAATCCAAACTACAACATATAATAAGTACCCTGTATCAAGATTGATACAAAACAAGTGAAATTTGACCTTTTTAGAGAGATTTAGCAAAAACACTTCTGGGGTCATTTGGGTGGATTTGACCTATCTTGGTCGATTTTGCTGATTTATAACGCTCTCTCTAACCGTCAGAGCCAATGGAATCGAGGGGAACTCCCACATACTCCTTATTTGGTAATGTGTGTGTGTGAGACTGCCGCATAGCCAAGACCGGAAGCTGCGATAACTCTGGTGCCTACCATTAGCAGCTAACTTTTACTCTCCGATTTTTACATAAAAATTGAATTATGGATTATAAATAAAAACATTTATTGCACAGAAACATTATCAACCTATGGATTAATCGATTCAGCCGCGTTTTTTCTCGTTTTAATGCCATTGAACAAGTCTTTTGATCAGATTGACAGCTACGGTGAGACGATCTCCCGTAAAAGCTCCGTAAAGGTACGTGTTGTGATGTCTGTGTTTGCTTCCCCTGTCAAGAGTTCGGATTACTCAGTGATGATATATATACCTAAATAATCTGTGGAACCTCAGCTTTAATCGGATTTGATCGGTGTTTTTGTGTTATGGCCACATTGCTTCCCTTCTGATAAAACAATGTATTCGCTTTTTTTCTCCGCCTCATTGTAGCGAAAATGGGCCCAAATATCACATTGTTTCTTTCTCCCAAGCAGTGGTGGCTTTAGACTTTTTCGTTGTCAGTCATTTTGACGGACAGGATTGTAACATTTCCGTCATAATCCATTATTACCCGTCGAGTGCACAATTTATCAATCACTCGCGCTGACGGGGGGTATTCGGTTAACGCGAGTGCGACCACTGCTCCCAAGCCCTGTTGTTGCCATTTTATTTTCTGTTGGATAAGGTTAGTTAGACCATGAGTTAGACCCGAGTCTTCCTGACAGTTCACAGTGTGCCGCTGCCCGGTGTAATTCAAATGTACCGCCGCGCTCAGCACAGACACACAGCTGCTGCCCTGCCGCAGCACCGGAAATCGAACTGCTGGGAGAAAAACTGACTATCAGAAATGTAACGTTATCTTTCGTCAACGATATTGCATGATGATTTTGTTACAGTTATTGTTTACTGCCGTCGGTGCCGTCTCGTCATTGTCTCGTTTTCGTCATGGACAAAAAGGTCGTTGACGAACATATTTCTTTTTAGTCAACGAAATGAACACTAGTGTCAACAACATCTCAGCAGTCATGACACGTCACATAAACAGGTCTCTGTTTTTAGAGAAGATGAGAAAAATAAAAAAGAAGAGAAGAGAGGAAACCGAGGAGAAAGTCACTTAGCTGCACCATCGAAGTGGATCAACATGCTACCATTAGCAGCAGCCTCATCTCTAGGGATGTTCGTCACCCAGGAGAGTTTGAGGTAGACATGAAGATTGCCTCCGCGTCTTTGTGGGTAGAGAAGCGTTGTTGTGTGCCATCAACAACAAAGCAGAGGGTGCACGGGTAGAGGAGAAAGTACTTAATGTTGAGTCCACGGAGCTTGCGTTTGACTGGATCAAAGCTCCGGCGTCTTCTGGTAAGCTCGGGACTGAAATCGGGATATATGCTGATGTGTTTCCCGTTGTAGTCCAGAGACTTTTTCTCCTTGGCAAGACGAAGGATTTTTACTCTGTCCTGGAAGTTCAGCAGCTCGATCATGATGGCCTGGCTGGCACAGGAGTTTTGCCTGGCAGTCGGTGAGCGGTGTGCCCTCTCAATGATCGGCAGGGAAGGCATCTGGCCCCAGGAGCTGCGGGATGAGCCGAGACATGAAGCCTATAATGTCACTGCCTTCAGCGGACTCCTGGATTCCTACGAAGCTCAGGTTAGAACGTCGGCTCAGGTTCTCCAAGTCATCAACTTTAGACATTAGGAAGGAGTTGTCTTTCTCAAGGTGCTTGACTCGAGCAACACACTCGTGTACATTGTCCTCATTAGCCCCGACACGCTGCTCTAACAAATTGACCTGGTCTCCCAAACTAGACAGGGAATTGTGTATCCTGCTCAAGCTACTTTGAATGGG
Organism: Gymnodraco acuticeps; assembly: GCF_902827175.1. Classification (NCBI taxonomy): domain Eukaryota; kingdom Metazoa; phylum Chordata; class Actinopteri; order Perciformes; family Bathydraconidae; genus Gymnodraco; species Gymnodraco acuticeps. The sequence goes on from NW_022990894.1 coordinate 173,906, forward strand.
ATCCATTTGTGAGTCAATGTGAGTCAGCATGTCGGTCTTGATTTGCTGAATCGCGTCCCACAAAGTTTGCAGAGACATGTTTCCCTCCATAGTTGCAAAATGCAAAAAATACAATAATCCAGAGACCGTAGTGAGCCGCTTTACTATGTTATACAAATGTTCATGGGTTCAGATCATGTGGATCAATGATATGCACCGAGAGGGGGGGGAGAGAGAGAGAGAGGGGGAGGGAGAGAGAGAGGGGGGAGGAGAGAGAGAGAGGGGGGAGGAGAGAGAGAGAGAGGGGAGAGAGAGGAGAGAGAGAGAGAGGGGGGACTCCTCAGCTGTCAAGGACTCCTTGTCTTCGCTAGCAAATATTTTATCGCAACTAGACTACAAGGAAATAGTGCTACTTGGAGATTTTAACTGGGACTGGTTAACTGCAGTGTCAGAGGATTTTAAAAACCTTTGTATCTCTTTGAATGTTACTCAGATTGTTGACAGTCCTACTCGCCCTAATATTAAGTCCCCTAATAAATCCTCCCTAATTGATCTCATTCTAACTAATGTTCCCTATAAATACTCAGCTGTGGGAGTATTTGCGAATGATCAATCAATCAATCAATCAATGTTTATTTATATAGCCCAATATCACAAATGTTACATTTGTCTCAGTGGACTTTACAGTTTGTACAAAATATCAGTATGACAATACGACACCCTCTGTCCTTAGACCCTCACATCGTACAAGGAAAAACTTCCGGAGAAAACCCACAGTTTAAAGGGAAAAATGGGAGAAACCTCAGGGAGAGCAACAGAGGAGGGATCCCTCTCCCAGGACGGACAGACGTGCAATAGATGCCGTGTGTAAATTGAAAAGATAATACATTTGCAACATAGGTAGTCCAAATGTTTGGAAATGCATGTGTGTATAATAGGAAGATGAATCCACGAGGATATCCATCCAGGACCTATGGTCCAGGACCACAGCCACGACTCAAGATCCAGGGCTCGCGATCCAGGACAGAGGAGCGCAGGATCATCCATGACTCCGGATCCCGGCGTATATAGACACCAAAAAGAAAGACATTTGGGGAAGCTGGGTTAATCGGAACATGAGAGTACACAGGTATAGACAGAGAGAAGGAAGAAGTAAGATGTCCCCCGACAAACTAAGCCTATATCAGCAAAACTAGGGGCTGGATCTAATCAGCCCTAACTATAAGCTTTATCAAAAAGGAAGGTCTTAAGCGCACTCTTAAAAACGGATAGGGTGTCTGCCGCCCGAACACAAACTGGAAGCTGATTCCACAAATGTGTGAATGAATGATCTGAGTGACCACTGTGTTGTAGCCACAATTAGGGACACTAAGGTCCAAAAGGTTAAACCTCGCATTATCATCAAGAGAGACATCACACATTTTGTGGAGCAGGGTTTTGTTCATGATCTGTTTGGGTTTGATTGGGGAAAAATCGATCTGTGTGCTGATGTAGAAACCGCATGGTCTTATTTTTATCTTGGTTTTATGGAAATTATAGATAGACATGCACCCCTGCGTAAATTTAGAGTGAAGGGACGAGACAATCCTTGGTTTTCTGCTGAATTATCTATTCTTCTACATGAGAGAAACAAGGCCTGGGCAAAGGCTAGGAAATCAGGCTCAGAGGTAGAATGGCTGCGTTTTAGGCAGCTAAGAAATAGCTTCACTTCACATGTCAAAAGTGCTAAATCTAAGTACTATCTGTCAGTTACCACAAAGAATCTGAACAACCCTAGAAAATTCTGGAAAGCCATAAAATCGATATCCACCGGTGATATCCGTAATGAGCTACCTCCGTGCCTTACCACAGTATCTGGCACTATATCGGATAGGGTCACCATACTAAATTGTTTTAATGAGCATTTTGTGTCCTGTGGCTCTCTGTTTCATTCTGTTTCTAATTCTGCTTCTGTGAACACCACAGTCGGTGACTCAGAACAATGTGGTCTGGAAAACAGTAAAACTTTCAGTTTTACTCCTTTTACTGTTGATGTTGTTCGTGAAGTCTTAACCAAGCTAGATCCTAAAAAGCCGGCTGGTCCGGACAACGTAGAACCTTTCTTTTTAAAGATAGCTGCAGATTTTATTGCTCCACCTCTTACTACTCTTTTTAACCTCTCTCTCAGCACGAACAAAATCCCAAAAGTATGGAAGTCAGCTTATGTCCTGCCACTACTAAAAGGAGGGGAGGCCACCTTATTAAACAATTATAGACCCATCTCTAAATTGTCAGTTCTGGCCAAGGTTCTTGAACGCCTAGTGAGTGAACAGGTAAAGGTGTTTTTATGTAACAATGACATCCTGTCTAAACATCAGTCAGATTGAGGGTTAGGCTAGGTTTCTTTTACAGAAATAAGTCCTGTTTCTCGCTTGAGGCCAGGAAAAGGCTAGTCACTGTGACCTTTTTACCTGTGCTGGATTATGGTGATTTGTTATATATGAATGCACCTGCCAATTACCTGAGCAAGTTAGATGCTGCGTATCACAGTGCACTGAGATTTTTGACAAATTGTAAAGCACTTACGCATCACTGTACCCTGTATACCAAGGCAGTTATGCCATCACTTACTGTACGGAGGCTCAGTCACTGGTACTTTTTCATTTACAAAGCCATGTTGGATAAACTACCATCTTATATCTGCTCTCTGATCTCTCTGCGAATTGAAAGTACTTATTGCCTGAGATCGCATGCTGTGGTTTTATTAAATGTGCCAAGTGCTAGGACTGTCTTAGGGAAGAAAGCTTTTAGATGTGCAGCTCCACTAACATGGAACAGTCTGCAAAAAGAATGGAAAATTACCAAGCTAGTACCACTACATGTTTTTAAAGCTCGGTTGGATGCTACTCAATCAGATGCTGTTGGTACCTGTACATGTGGTTAAATATGTAAATTGTAATCCCTGTACATTTTGCTGTATGATGTCCTCTTGTTGTTCTGTTGTTTATGTTTTGATGTCTTCTTGTGGAACCTACTGCTGCAGGTCTCCCTTGAAAAAGAGATCATTGATCTCAATGGGATTTTACCTGGATAAATAAAGGTTTTGAATTGAATTGGACAGAGAGAGGAGGGGGGGGAGAGAGGGGGAGTGTCAAATTACATACTGAAGACCACACGGAGCAACACTGTGAGCGCATACAGTTACGTACACAGCGTGGGGATGTCATAGTAAAGCACCTTAATACATGGAGTAAAGGTCACCATCACAAAGCTATTGTTAACAATAACAACAACCGTAATGCTTTAGCATTAAAACACCATAGACTGTAAATATAAGGAAAACACAGACACTCATCACCGAGGACACAATATCAATCGATCCAGCAGAGGCCAAAGACAGAAGATCAACAAAATATATGACATAAATGAACTTACCAAAGCTGAAGGCTCACTTGAAAAGAAAAACGGCACGGCGGTCCTTCCTCTGACAGAATGTGTCTATCACTTGAAAGTCCTGTAGTTGCTGGATCAACTGGCTTTCAATTGAAAGCATGGCCAATGCGTTAAGTCGCGGCTGTCCCATGATGTTGCGAGTGAAAGTCTTTATCCTTTTGAGGGTGGAAAAGTTCCTCTCTGACTCGGATGTCGTCATCGGAGTTGTTACTATTATTTTGACCAAAATAACAGTCTCAGCAAACGTATCCTCCAAGTTGTTCTCGTGAATGGATTTCAACAGAGACAGGGCAGTGTTTCCAGTGTGAAGCTCACTGTGGCGGTAGAGCGTGGTCAGCTCAGACTTCAACTTCTCCTTGTTTCCCAACGCAGGCCACAGTTTCACGGCGCAGTCAAGCTCAGGTGTAGGAAATGACAGGACATGCTGTGGGAAGAATGAGCTGTCAACGAGCTTTGCAGCGATCAAATGGTCACTCTGTGAGAACCTCTGTTCCACCTGTGAGATGACTGTGTCACAAGCCTCCTTCATCACCGGCGCTGTGCTGCTGACTCGTCGGCCTGGCTCGTCTGTTCCATCATGAGCGGTGGCGGCCAATGCATCAGTTTGCTGCCTCATTTTCTGGACATGTTCCTTGAAACGGCAGAGCGCGCTGTTGATCCCAGGTGCATCGATGCTTCGTTTTTGCAGAGTGTTGTATAAAACATCCACTTCTGGCATAAGCAACGAACAAAACTCCAGGAGCTGCATAAATGCTTGGTCCCGCAGTTTCTTTGACAGGCCGTATGCCTCACTTATGGTGACCGCATCCCATCCTGGTTGTGCGCGTATATGCTCCATACACTGAAGCAGTGCTTCTCGGGTCTCCCAAACCGCGTTCACAGTTCTGCTTTTAAAGTTCCATCTCACAGCCGGTGGCCGTGGTATGCGTCTCTGTGTTGCCTCTGCAAGAGCTGCAACACGTTTTGGAGCACCGGAGAAAAAGTGGAAAAAGCAGTTGGATCTGCAAAAAACACCTTCAGGATGCTCATCCTTGCTGAACTGCTGCAGGGTCAGGTTCAGTTGGTGGGCGTAGCAGTGAACTAACTGAGCGTTGGGGTACGTCTCCTTCATCACCGTCTGTACCCCGCGCACGTTACCACTCATGACGGCCGCCCCGTCATAGGTCTGAGCGATTAGCTTTTCTTTCAGCTTCAGGGGTTCCAGAACAGCCTTGATGCTGTTGGAGAGACCTACACCAGTTGTGTCCTTTACTTCCACAAACTCCAAAAAAACGCTCTGTAACTGTGAGGTCAGGCATAATGTATCGCAGCACAATCACCATTTGCGATTTACAGGAGACATCGGTTGTCTCGTCGGCCTGAACGGCAACAAATGATGTGTTGTCCACTTGCTTGGCTATTTCCTCCCTGTACACATCCTACATGCAGTCCAAGAGTTCATTCTGTATGGTGCTTGATGTCCCTTTGAAAACAAGCTGAGCTTCGTAGTGCCATTGAAGCCTGGAATCGCCCTCACACATTGTCTCGAAAATTGACCTGAATATCCCTGGATTCAGAGAGTCCACCGACTCGTTGTGGCCCCGCAGTGCTGTCTCACATTTCCCACACAGTTTAATACAGGTGATGATCCGACCAAGCACGTACCTGTTTTCTTCCACCTTCCTATTATGATCATCAATGCCGCGTCTGTAGGCGCTGTCAATCTGAGCTGCAACATTCACCCTTCCAAGTAATACCAATTTTACGGCATTTTCCAAATGACTGTTGCTGCTCTCATGCTTCATTGTCCTCTCCGAAATATGCTTTAAGTCCTTGTAACCTGTCCTCGACCAAGTATTTTGATCTTCACCAAAAAGCAGGCAAGGAAAGAAAAAGAGGGAATTCTTCTGGATGCTCGCCGTTAGCCATTTATTTTTAGCAAACCACTCAGCGTTAAACCCACGTTTAACTTTGCCCGCAGTCTGGACCGTTTGGAAATCCGGTGGATGGTGGGCACCGAGGCGCTTTACCTCCAGTTTCTCTCCGAGACTAAGTGTCTCAAATGTGTGCTCCAGTAAATGGTCAACTTCATTCATTTTCTTTCAGTTTTTTACTTCTTTTAATCGCTGGTGATGTTAGCTATATGTTGCTCTCTCGTCTCCTCTTCAAACTACACGTGACGTTTCGCAGCACTGCACACGTGACGTCAATTCTGAATTATGTGAGATGACGTATGGTGGGGATGGCAGCACTATGCCCCTATGGTCATTATTTTTTTGCCACACACATTAAATAGAAAAATACTCTGAGCATGCGCAGTGTAGTTTTTACAGTCAACGTTCACTTAGACAGTGAGAGGGAGGGGCAGGATCGGGTTTTGTCCCACATGGCTCTAAACAGCTCAAAACGGCACTGTAGACACTAATTAGAAGAACACAGACTAAAACAGCAATGTACAGACGAATCAGATGATTAAACATGATCTTAAAATATATTTTATTTAAAAAAATAAAAATAAATTGTATTTTTTTGTAATCATTATTTGTAATACTTTCTGCTGACACTAGGTGGGGCTGTGCCCCACCTGCCCCTAATGACCCGTCGCCACTGCCTGTGTGGTAGTCTGGTCAAAAGTGGTCTTCAGCATTAAAACGATGCTGAAGTTAATCCATAGGTTAATCCAATGTGTTTGTGTCCCTTTGAAATGATTTCTGATAATCCATGAGCAATAAATCAGCTTTTCGGTTTTGAAATGTCAGAGCTAGAGACAGCTTCACTCTGGAGCAAAACTGTGGGCGCGAAGCGCCATCTTTTTTTTTAACATGAGTATGTGCGGGGATATTTCCCTTCAATTATATTGGCTCTAACGGTCAAAGAGATGTCACATGTCAAAATCGAAGAAGGGGGGGGCCAGAGATAAGGAAAATCCACCCAAATGACCCCAGAAGTGGGTTTTTTTCTTGCTAAATCTGTCTAAAAATGTCATATTTCACTTGTTTTGCATCAATCTTGATACAGGGTACTTATTATATGTTGTAGTTTGGATTCCAAATGCTTTTAGTCTACCATACCATCATCCAAGGGTGGTTTTCACTAGAAGTAATTATAATTTTTTGGACGGACACAATAATTAAACATTTTTTACTGTGTTCAATCTGAATTTACTTGAAAATAAAAACATCTATATTGATTCTGACACGTCTACATCATACTCACAGGTGTAACCTTGCTTTGAGAAAAAAGATTATTAATTTAACCGTTTTAGAAGAAAATATATGGTCATTTGTTCTGGGAATGTCCTTTTCGAGTCTGAGACCTGAAAAACAGGCTTGGGGCTTAACAGGTTAAGAGGTTAATCACCGAAAAATGCAATTCCGATTTTCTATGGTGTACTACTTAAGCTCAAGGTCATGGCTTCTTCATTGTTTTTTTTCGAGAGGTTTTGACAATTCTTCATAATTTATTGGGTCTTTAAAAATTCAAAAATTGCCTGAACAATTTATCAGATCTTATGATAGTGATTAACTAACATAATGTTCGAAGCCTTTACGCGCTTGTAAAATCTTTCGAATGGATCCATGTTTCTTAGAGATTTACAATTTAAAAAATGTTACACATTGCTGAGTTGCATCTTAAATTAATATTAATATTTCCAACTCTTACATGATGTATACCCCTTTTATGTGGCGTATACTATGTACTCTTTTATATCCTCTATACCCTGCCCTTCAAAGAACAGAGAATAGTAAGGTGTAAAAGGTTTTGGGTTTTCAAAGTCTCTGTTAACTAACTCAAACTCTGTTTTCTGTCCCACAGACTGAAGAGCGCAGCAGACGATGCTCTGAAACACCAAAGAAGTGTCTTGTTTTCCTCTGCAAAAACCCGAGAAACGAAATATATCAGGAAGAGGCAAGACCGGAGCTCAGCTCCCATTGGCTCACACATAACTCGAGCCCTGCATGCGGCGTCTCGTCGCTACGGTTCTCTCTCTCTGTGTTCCTGAGAAAGTGTGTGTGAGCTCCAGCTCTACTGATCCATCATCTGTGTGTCTGGATAAACCTCTGAACGGACTCTGTGCTCTTTTTTCTGGAGCGTTTATCTCGGACTATAGGAGCTAGCTTAGCATGCTAGCTGGAAACACGTTGGCAACACTAGTCAGATTGAGAGTTTGACGGAGAGAGAAACGGTGTGTTTAACGGAGTCTGCAGGGAAAGGTGATCTAGGAAACATGAGTAAAGTCCAGATGCTGCTGTCGTTGAAGAAGCAGCGACTCACTGCTGCTGCTGAAGAGATATTTGCTCTGTTTGAACAAACGAATAGCAGAGCTCGAGGAGGAGCTGTTTCTTTCCAAAGAGGAGAACAAGAGACTCCAGAAGCTACTGGACGCTGTTTTACAGCCTCAGCTTCGGATACACAGAGCAGATGTCCAGCAGCTGGTGGTGGTTAAAGAAGAGCCTCTCCCTGACCAGCAGGAGGGGAGCACCAGCTTGGACCAGGAGGACCCAGAGCCCCCCCCACACATTAAGCAGGAACAGGAGGGAGAGCAGCTTCAGGAGCTGGAGGAGGCTGATATCACCAAGTCCACTTTCACTCCTGACCCTGTGAAGAGTGAAGATGATGAAGAGAAACCTCAGTCCTCTCAGCCTCATCAAATACAAACTGAACACATGGAAACAGAAGCTGATGGAGAGGACTGTGGAGGACCAGAACCAGCCAGGAACTCAGATCCAGAGAGCAGTTTACAACCAAAGACTGAGGACCACACTGGAGACTCTTCTGAAGACACTGAAGACTCTTCTGAACCTGACACTGAAGACAGTGCTGATTGGAAGGAGACCAGAGAACCTGCCTCAGGCTCAAACTCACTGAAAAATAGACAAGAATCTGTCAGTGATCCCCGACGTAGTGCTGGAAAGAACCCATTCAGCTGCTCAGTCTGTGAGAAAGCTTTTTCACGGAGTGGAAATTTAAAGAAACACATGAGAGTCCACACAGGAGAGAAACCCTTTCGCTGCTCAGTCTGTGAGAAAGCTTTTTCACAGAGTGGAAGTTTAAAGAAACACATGAGAATCCACACAGGAGAGAAACCCTTTCGCTGCTCAGTCTGTGAGAAAGCTTTTTCACACAGTGGAAGTTTAAAGGAACACATGAGAATCCACACAGGAGAGAAAGCATTCAAATGCTCAGTTTGTGAGAAAGCTTTTTCACAGAGTCGAAATTTAAAGGAACACATGAGAGTCCACACAGGAGAGAAAGCATTCAAATGCTCAGTCTGTGAGAAAGCTTTTTCACAGAGTGGAAATTTAAAGGGACACATGAGAATCCACACAGGAGAGAAGGCATTCAAATGCTCAGTTTGTGAGAAAGCTTTTTCACAGAGTGGAAGTTTAAAGGAACACATGATAATCCACACAGGAGAGGGAGCACACAGCTGCTCAGTCTGTGAGAAAGGTTTTTCACGGAGTGGAAGTTTAAAGAAACACATGAGAGTCCACACAGGAGAGAAAGCATTCAAATGCTCAGTTTGTGAGAAAGCTTTTTCAGGGAGTTGTAGTTTAAAGAATCACATGAGAGTCCACACAGGAGAGAAAGCATTCAAATGCTCAGTTTGTGAGAAAGCTTTTTCAGGGAGTGGTAGTTTAAAGAAACACATGAGACTCCACACAGGAGAGAAAGCATTCAAATGCTCAGTTTGTGAGAAAGCTTTTTCAGGGAGTTGTAGTTTAAAGAAACACATGAGAGTCCACACAGGAGAGAAAGCATTCAAATGCTCAGTTTGTGAGAAAGCTTTTTCAGGGAGTGGTAGTTTAAAGAAACACATGAGAGTCCACACAGGAGAGAAAGCATTCAAATGCTCAGTTTGTGAGAAAGCTTTTTCACAGAGTGGAAATTTAAAGACACACATGAGAGTCCACACAGGAGAGAAAATATACAGCTGCAATGTTTGTGACAAAAGATTTAAATGGCGTGGTGTTTTCCAAAGGCACAAGTGTGTTGGTCGTCAGTCCTCACGGCTTAATGAAAATAACGGAGAGGCAGAGCCTCCAATCAGCAGCTCAGCTGAACACATGGAAACAGAAGCCGATGGAGAGGACAATGAATAAGTCTTATGACAGTTCACACGTGAGAGAAATCTGTCTGTGGACAATATGTTTCATGTTTTTGTCATTCTGATGTATACGTTAACCACTGACTGTTGATGAACCACTGCTCATTTAAGGTGGACTGACCTTTACAATGGACCAGCTAGTCTTAGTGTCTTAATGCAAACGTTTTGTAAAATGACGCTAGACCAACAACGTGCTGTTGGGCTGTGTGCTCTCTGCAGGACGGTGTTTGTACTCAATGGTTGTTTATGGTATGAGAGCTTCACTCTGTTTTTGTTGTCCAAACGACGCCAACAGAGCGATACGTCTTCTTTCCAGCAGATGGCATACATGTTACATCATCCAGTTCAACTGTCATCCACATAGTAATGATTCAAAACAGCAATGTGTGAGATATGGCTAGTAATTGACTCACAATCTCAACAGAATGTGAAGAGGTTGCAGTCTTGCGGTTATGTCCAAGATGTTGTTTTTTGTTGTTGTAAGAGATAATAGGGATTGATGCAGACAATAACCAGAAGATAGTCTGGATAGAGCCTTCAAAGAACCAGAAAGCGTTTTGAAGATTATTAGGGATATAGAAAGAATACAAATATTACAAATTAGTATACTTTTTGCAGTGTCAACATCTACAAATGTAAAAGTATTCATTTATTAATAAATCATATTTGTTATAATTATGTATTTTTCAATTTGTTCATCACCTTAGTATTGAAGCTGATAAAGTTGGAGCTATTTTTAATAGCAGTATTGGCTATGCTGCTTGGTAGTTTATTTTTTGTTGAAATACGAAATAATTCACGAGTTGATTTTATTTGTATAAAATCTGTAAAATAAAATTGTGCCATTAAAAAAAAGAAAAAAAGAAAGGAAGACCGGAGGAAAGGCCCGAGCCAAGGCTAAGACCCGCTCCTCCCGGGCCGGTATCCAGTTCCCCGTCGGCCGTGTCCACCGGCATCTGAGGAAGGGTAACTACGCCCACCGCATCGGTGCCGGAGACCCGGGCCCTTTCTCATTTCGCTAACTCCCCTCCTTGACTCCTATCCTAGAGACTTAGTCCCGCCCACAGGAGATGCGAATGGAGGAGTCGAGGAGGGGAGCCGAGGAGAGAGGAGGGGAAGCAGCAGGCCGTTAGAGAAATGAGAACTCCTCTCCTCTGAGCGGTCATTTTAAAGAGACGTCCATTAATGATGACAGGAGGCACAGCAGCCCTCTGTCTGATGGACAGATGTGTTCATGATGACTTATATATTTACTTTGAATTAATTCACAGTGTGGTGTAATGATACAATAACAGGCTACAGATAGGGGGACACACACACACACATATTTATATACATATATACAATTTCAGAATCAAACGGAGCACTCTCATAATAACGTAACACTATCAGAGACTGGATATATCCCCCCCCCCCCCTCTCTGGTCGCTACAATGAGGGAAATAAATTACGGGCCAAAAGTTGTATTTACAAGTATTACAAGTAAGCAGAGGACACCAAACCAACTGAGACCTGTCTGTCCGCTGCATCTACGCACTGTACAACACACACACACACATACACACTGTACCACATACACACTGTACCACACGCACCTACAGCTAACAGGCTACAGCCGTTGTGTATTTTATTATGTGAAGCACTAAATGGTTTTAGAAAAATATCGACTCTTTGTTTGTAGATATCTACTAAACTACAGCAAATACAGAGAGTAATGTAGGCCTGTTATACTGAGTGATATATATTTTACACACTGCTCTGCTTTCTGCATGGACCTCACAGCTGTTAATAAAATAATATCCAGGGGATGCATGCAGAGCTGTCATTGGCTGAGATAAGTCCGGCCGTGCGTCACAACTCTTTGAAACATCTCTGTTCCCGGAAATGCTTCCATGAAGGGACCGTGGAGGACCCATCAGTGTATCCTCGGTTATAGCTCCTCCATAGAGCCTCCTCGACGATCGACGCTCGATCCTCGGTCCTCGAACAAGCCCCCAGGAAGTGCGCCGGACTCAGATACAAATATTCGTGGTGGCCAAATGGCGGTACTACACTTCCGTTTGGTTGCCAGGCCCGGAAACACCTTTTCCCATTGACTTACATGGGGAAAGAGTGGTCTGTAAATAGTTTGATACTTTTTTTTAAACTAAATAAACTACCCAGTATGAACACTTGTGTAGCCCTTATTAAAAACTTTCGTTCCTCAAGTTGTAAAAATGTGCTAATAACGTTATTCTGAGAGTTATTTCCCTCTGCATTATGAACGCGCATCTAACCCACGGGACCGCGCCGCCGGCACGTTCATGTTACGTGTTCAGCATGGTCCCGACAAATCAGAGCACACTGTGCTCACAGGGAGGGTGGGGGCTGGAGGTATAACAAGCTGTTAAAGGCAGAGAGTGAAATTCAGTGAATACACGTAGTTTATAGAGATGCTGTTTGAGAAACCAATGTGAGTTGCGTTTACCTTTACCCATGGATGCACAATAAGAAAGGACCCATATCGTCTTACTGCCATCCCACGGAGCTGTAATAATGGATATATTGCACATGTTTTCTGTCATTCATTATCATACTACATGGGCTGTATGATTAAACCTTGTACCGTAAATGTTGTATTAAATAAAGTTAATATAACCGACATTATTAACGTCCCTGTAGCTTCGTATTGCACTAAGAAGCTTATTGCACTGTATATATATATATATATATATATATATATATATATATATATATATATATATACAGTGCAATAATGATTTCATGCTAAATGAAGCTCTGTTGGATATCACTAGATCCTGTTACAGCGTAATATAAGTACATAACGATTGATGTGTACATTAGCGTAATTACTAGCTAGCCGCTAGCTGCTAACTGCCGCCTCGTTAATATCAAATACATCATAATAACAGATCATTGATGTCATGAACGCACCATGATGTGATGAACGCACGGTGCTGTTACGTGTACGCAAATTGACGTGCTTGATGTGAACGAGCATTTTGGTTTTGGTTAAAGAGACTGGATACAACCCAGTCTCACGGCATTTCGTGTTCACCAACACGATTTGCCCCTTTTTTTCGTGTTGCACAGCACGATTTTAAAAGCAATGTATTTCTACTGCCTGCAGCACGTCTTTTTCTCCGGTCGGGTCGTGGGAGACCGGAAGCTGTGTGGTTCATAAAAACATGTTCTTACTCAATATCAAGCCACAGTTATTGCTTTTATTTTAAATCGTATAATTTCGGACTTTTGTTGCCGTCTGTGAGGAAAATAAATGGGCCTCAGATTCTCAGGATACTGAAATCTGTATTTTTAAAATATTTTTTTCATTCTAATTTGTTATTCTTTTCAAAATAACACACTGTTATTTACTCACCAATAACACACAATTATCCTTGCTTTTATTTATTGGTTTAATTCCATAATCTCTGGCTTTTTTGGCGTCCGTCAGGAACTGAATTTCAAAATAAAAATAACCGGAAACAGACGTAGGCATTTCGAGCGATTACCCAAGATCTTCAGCTATGGTTTTAAGCTCGCTTATTGGATGATTTGGTGTTTATATGATATGAAATCCGGAAAACATTTTAAAAGAATAAAATAATACTTAATTCCGAGCGCTCTTGCTTTTCTCTTTGAAAGTCATCACATAACGGCATTGTAATACACGGTTCAGCTGCATTGTATATTACAGATCTGCCGTTGTTCTTTATTTATAGAGCCCTGATGAGAACACCTTTGGAAAAACTGAGAAAATGCCACGGAAACTGAATACTTGACGTGGATCATAAATATATTCAACAATTAACCAACATCTTCAATTTATCTTCACACAATACGTCTCCTTGCAGTATCAACACTAATTCGGCTGACTTTTACATTTGATCTAATTCACAGATAGGTTATATTTACACCATAACGGTGCACAGCTGATATAAAAGGACTGTAGTTTTTAAAGATATTACTGATTTTCTTTGAATGTAAGAATGTAAATACTGAGTCTGAAATAGTATAGCAATATGCTGTAAAATTATGTGAAAGCATGCATAAAACTACACATCTTCAGATGTTGTACGAAAACATAAGTGTCCTACATTTATAATACAAAGTTATTATGGCTGTGTGTACATTATGTGCACCTCCTAGTGGTTAAAGCACGTTATTTAATTATTGTTATATTTGATTAAAAAAATATTAAGAGTACATACTTTCATAGGGGGAAAGTATAAATATAGAATATAAAAAATCAAGAAGATACTCTAAGTGATCTCTACAATAAAACAGTTTAGTGCAGAATGTACAAAGATATTAATAGGAGGAGGTGCAAAACAGACAAACTAATTAACCTTTATTAACACATTAAATAATACTTTAGATTAAGGTCTTCTTTTAAATAAGAAAAAAACGTTGGGGGTATCTATCTACAGATAAATATTAAGCCTGACAAAGTACTTAACGTCTAATATATTGCTTTTCTGCAATGTTAACTATGTTGAAGCACTTATTTTTAACTGATATTATACATATAAATTATACTCTTATGTATGTAGATAAAATTATACATTTGCAGAATATGACAGTTTAATGGTGGAGGGACACACATATTGATAGATGTCTTGTAATGCACTGTTGAGGAACCTGTGACCCAAGTGTTTCATTCATTGCATAACTACACCGTAGTTGTGTATATGATATGTCAATAAACCTTTGAAAATCTTGAAAGGGAAGTGCAAAATAGCCATAATATACAGTCGTTAATTAACTATTAGTAGAGAATAACGAGTAATGAATATACTTTATTACTCGTTTCCATTCATGTCAATTGCAGATACATGTTTAGTCTTCTCAAGCACCAGCTATCAAATATCTCTCCTGATTGTTGGCACTTGACAATCACCTTACCTGAATGTTACTCAGGTGTAACTAAAGTCTGATTTAAGGGTTGTTTATATTTCACATAATTAATCAGAATCTGCAAAGTAACTCAAATAAATGCAGTGGAGTAAAAATACCAGGTTAACCTCTGAATTGTAGTGGAGTAGAATTACAAAGTAACAATGAGCTGTCATGTGGGTATTAATGCTGCGCATTATGGACACAAGCGATTTTCACCCATTTATTAATTATATGTTTTACATTTGATAACACCAATGTGTTTAATACTGACAACTTCTAATTGTGGGAAAAACGAAAACGTTCAGTAGAGACGTCCCATAGAACATTTTGCGAAACACAATAGCCAGCATGTGTAGTTCTGGGGGGGCGTTCGATTCCAGTTTTGGATAGTCTGGCGTGGTTTCGTTCCATTTCACACAGCTGTTTGACGCTCTGCGTAACCTTACGGGGGACTGTAGTCCTAAACGATAGCTGGGGATTATGGGTAGTGTAGTGTCTTCAGCCATCCTAAACTCAGAAATGTTGACAATCGCAATGATGCTCGAAATGTCCCTTATAGGCCTACGTCTGTTACCGGTTATTTTTATTTTGAAATTCAGTTCCTGACGGACGCCAAAAAAGTTGCGCATGCGCTTTGAGTGCACATACGGGTACTTCTCAGGCATGCCGGGTAATCTGTGACGTTTCACTCTCTCAAAAGTTGGGCCATTTTATCATCATGCGCTAATGAGCAACTCTCATAGGAATGAATGAGGCCCCGCCTCCCACGCTGTATCCAGTTCTTATTATACATCCATGTCCTCGAAGTGCATTTAGAGAAATTAGATGTCCTTCAACATGGCGCGCTAAAATTCATTTCCGGGTCACTACCGGAGGACCGAGGAGTCGAGGAGGGGGATTTGATTAAATGAGAAAGGGCCCCGGTGTACCTGGCCGCTGTGCTGGAGTACCTGACCGCTGAGATCCTGGAGCTGGCTGGAAACGCCGCCCGGGACAACAAGAAGACCCGGATCATCCCCCGCTACCTGCAGCTCACCGTCCGCAACGATGAGGAGCTGAACAAGCTGCTGGGAGGAGTGACCATCGCTCAGGGAGGCGTGCTGCCCAACATCCAGGCTGTGCTGCTGCCCAAGAAGACCGAGAAGGCCGCCAAGAAGTGAAGACCCTGACCCCGCTTCAATAAACACCAAAGGCTCTTTTAAGAGCCACACACTTCTATCCAGAGAGCTTTCCTTCATCAAACCTGTGCCTCTATTATATAGTGTTGGAGAGAGGATAAGTGTATGTTCCTTATTTGTGATTATATTCTATAAACTATGAAATCTCAAAGCTTTTATCTGGGTTTCCAAGCAGTCTGTAAACCATCACATCTACTTTATTGTCAATCTTTCATTTTCCGTTTCCTACAATCCAGTCAGAGGAATACAAATATATATATATAAACGTGCATATAAATATATATATAAAGTATAAACATATGTATACACGATCTATTCATGTTTTTATGACACTCATATTACTGCTAATATAGATCATGTTTAATAGACTTTAAAGTGACTAAATATCTGTCACTTGAAGCGTAATCAGGGTCCTTACTCAAATATAAAAAGTTACCAGAAAACAAAAAACCCTAACCAACCAAAAGTACTAAAAATGCGGAAGGATCCCGAGCTGGACCGTGGTCAGTGAAGGTCCTCATGTGGTTCTCCTTTACGTCCGCAGATAAGATTTAAAATCTGTCGCTAGTCGGAGTCAACTTGTCAAAAATGTCTGGAAGGGGAAAAGGAGGACATTTGAACGAGCCGACATAGCGAGACCCGGAAATGAGAGGAAGAGGAGGAATTTTCTTCTTAAATATCGAAGAATAATCTGATAGAAAATGTAAACATTATTCTAAGTAGGCCTATAGTTGACGGTTTGATGATTCGTTCTGAACAACCTGTTCCAACAGACTCGAAAATGATTGTGTTAGCAGATTTAGACTTAAACCTTTTGTCTCCTGCAGCAGAAAGGTGAATAATCTCAGCAGTTCAAGTTTAGCCATTCATCACGGCGTTATTTATTATAGGCACACATCTCAAGAGGCTTGAGGACAGAGAGAGAAGGGGCGTGACTTCCAACGGTCTTATACCCCAGTTAGTGACATCACAATCATGTGGTACAGCCCTAACCAATGAACACAGTTAGTAGTCGCAGCTACTTACATAAACAATATATGGTACACAGTAACACATGGAGTCATACACTAAACATGTCTGTATGTTATATCTCAACAGATTGGAAGAGGAAAGGAAGGAGGTGAAAAAGGGTGAAAAAAAATACAAAATATATATATAAGAAAATGTCTCTTCCTGGAAGCGTGCCATCTTTTGCTTCAACATTTGGACAGTTTTGGGTTCGCCTGAACTTCACAGGCTCAGGAGAACCCCCAAGTCGTGAATATGTTGGAGAATCACTATTATTTGATACCTGCTGGATCAATACAAATGATGTGTATTCCTTCATTGCACTGCCAAACAGAAAGGAGTTTGAACTTTGCTTTTTGCTAGAAGCTCCTCTGAGACGTTTCCTTGATGTTCTCGCAACTAAAACCTCAGATCCCAAGTGGAAAGACTGGACTTTCGAATCTTCCATTCAAATAGATATCTCAAACATCATTGTTCAATTCTGGACTGGCCGTATTCCAGACCATGATGTTGAGACCTATTTGAAGAGCTATGGAGATATAATCAGCAAATACAAACCAATAGATACATTTGGGATATGGTATGGAGTGAGAAAATACAAAATGAAGAGGAACAGAAACTGTGATGGTGAGATCCAAAATCTCCCAAATTCGATATCTCTCGGCCCCTATAATGGGAGAATCATTTATCCAGGGCAACCCGTCACCTGTTTCATCTGCAACTCAGCTGACCATCAGGTCAGAAAATGCACCACAGTGAAATGTTGGAGATGCAATGAACTGGGCCACAAGGCTAAAGATTGCAATTCAGACAGTCTCTGCAACCTGTGTGGAAAGATTGGGCACACCTTCTTCAACTGCCCATCTTCTTATGTAAACAAGGCAAACACCCAGCAGCAGCCTGGTCCTCCTTCAGCCACCCAGCAGCAGCAGCAGCCCAGCAGCAGCCTGGCCCTGGTCCTCGTCCTGCAGCCCAGCAGCAGCCTGGCCCTGGTCCTTCAGCCCAGCAGCAGCCTGGTCCTCGTCCTTCAGCCCAGCAGCAGCCTGGTCTTCGACCTGCAGCCCAGCAGCAGCCTGGTCCTCGTCCTTCAGCCCAGCAGCAGCCTGGTCCTCGTCCTTCAGCCCAGCAGCAGCCTGGTCCTCGTCCTTCAGCCCAGCAGCAGCCTGGTCCTCGTCCTGTAGCCCAGCAGCAGCCTGGTCCTCGTCCTTCAGCCCAGCAGCAGCCTGGTCCTCGTCCTTCAGCCCAGCAGCAGCCTGGTCTTCGACCTGCAGCCCAGCAGCAGCCTGGTCCTCGTCCTTCAGCCCAGCAGCAGCCTGGTCCTCGTCCTTCAGCCCAGCAGCAGCCTGGTCCTCGTCCTTCAGCCCAGCAGCAGCCTGGTCCTCGTCCTTCAGCCCAGCAGCAGCCTGGTCCTGGTCCTGGTCCTCACCCAGCAGCCCAGCAGCAGCCTGATCGTCGTCCTGGTCCTCACCCAGCAGCCCAGCAGCAGCCTGGTTGTCGTCCAGCCAGCAAGGATCTCCCTCTCCCTGAAGATCAACAGCCTTCAACTCCTGAAGACGACTCTCCATCAATAATATAACAATATATTAATTTAAAGCAGATTAAAGTTAAAACTAAAACGGTAGAAGAAAATATATCTAAATTAAAAACTGAAATTGATCAATTAAACCGGGAATCATTAGATAATATTCATACAGCATCTGAAATAGATCAGAGAGGCAACTTGGCTCAAGCCATTAAAACCAACCAAAAGCAAATTCAAAGTAAATTCATCAAATGTATAAAAAATCAAGAAGGTTGTATTGTGTATAATGAAAAACAGAAACGAGAAGTGATAAGAGATTTATGTTCTGAAGCATATACAAAAATAGACATTGAAACAGACTGTGTTAAAACTCTGTTGGGAACAATCCCTCCGTACAACATCCAAGAATTTGACTTCCTTCTCGGTGAGATTAGAAAAGATGAGGTGATCCAGGCGGTGAAAGAGCTGAATGTCGGTAAGAGCCCAACAATGACAGGTTCATATCAGGAACACCAGTTGGCCATGCGCCCAAAATAACTGCCATCGCCTGCCGACGATGTCACTGTTATAATAAAAACCAACAGGAAATAGATGTTCTAACAAACCACCTAAACCTATGAATTGGCATCAGGAGCTAAATTAAACCACAGCAAAACTGAAGGTGTTTGGATCGGCACCGACGATGCCAAATGTGACATTAACATTCAAGTGAAAAAATTAATTAAAATACTTGGAATAACTATTTGTAGCGACAACTGTGCTGAACTCAATTGGAAGAAGAAACTAAGTGAAGTCAAAGAACAAGTTAAACACTGGGAGAATAAAAATACAAATTATAAATCAAGAATAAACATAATAAAATCATTCATACTCAGCAAGATCCTTTTTCTAGCAAACATCTTCCCCCCACCAGCCCAAATAATTATGCAATTAAACAAACAGTGTGTCAATTTGGTGTGGGGTACAACAAGGGAGGTTGCTAAACGTAATTTGTTATTTAAGAGTAGGGAATACGGAGGCCTGGGAGCCATAGACCTGGGCATTCAACTAAACATTACCTTCGTAAAAAACATCTCGGCTGCATTCGATAGGAAAGCACCTTGGGTTGAGGATGGAGGAATGGGATGGAAGAAAAGAAGAGCTAGAAATGGACCACAAGTTACTTTATGGTGACTTCAAAACTGAAGTTCAGCATTTAGGGATTGATTGGATCGGACTACCGAATAGAGTAATTTTTAAAATGATAAACGATTTCAAATATGGAGGTGTTATAGCATACAAAAACCTAACACCTGACAAAGGTAACGAAGTCTTGAAATTAGTAAAAAGTAAACAGTTATCGGAGAGCATGAGAGACGTGAGGTGGCTGATGTCAGTCAACAGACTTGCGGTCAGAGCTGTGGTCTCATGGAGCTGCTATGTGAAAACTAGAACATGCCCCATGATTAACTGTGAGGAGGACGAGACTCTACAGCACCTCCTCATGGACTGCTACAGAGCCCAGGAGGTGTGGTCGCTCCTACGGGCATCGGGTTAGACTTCAATGTAGAATATATCTCAATCATGTATTGTATTCTGGATGAGGGGATGGACAATAAACACAGGGACCTTTTTCAACTGGTAATTTGTATCACATGTATGAAGATCTGGAAAACAAGGTGCAAAATGGTACTAAATCAGACGATCCTAAACAGTGGCACCATCGTGACACAAATACTTACTGAACTAAGGAGAAGAAAAACCCTGGACAAATCCCAGACTCAGCCATGGGGCGTTTTGAGTCTGTGACCGAGCTGAGTCTCATTGGAATATAAACGTGCTCTCTTTATGTTATTTATATATAAATTTATTCATTGTGTTTTATGTGTATTATTAATGTAACTTGTGTATATCATGTACTGCCCAAATAATATAAAATAAAGTTTTCAAAAAAAAGAAAAAAAAGAGAAGAAGCCTGAAGCCTTCATAAACATGATTAATGTCTGTATTTTAAATCTTGGGTCTGTGTAAATGTAAACGGTGTGTTAACCAGTTAAGCAGGCGTGCTCTGTATGTGCTAGCCATAAGTCCATTCATTAAACTAATAAACAATGACAAGTGAACCCTCCTTGTCAATTAACTACAGGGGTCCCTCAGGGCTCTGTTCTTGGTCCCCTCCTCTTCTCCTTGTACACAAACTCGCTCGGATCAGTCATTAGCCCGCATGGTTTTTCATACCACTGCTACGCTGACGACACCCAATTAATTCTGTCCTTTCCCCGCTCAGAGACCCAGGTCATCGCACGCATCTCTGCTTGTCTAGCTGACATCTCTCAGTGGATGTCTGATCATCACCTCAAGCTCAACCTTGACAAGACTGAGCTGCTTTTCCTTCCGGGAAAAGATTGTCCTACTCTTGAGCTAACAATCAACATCGGCACCTCAGTTGTTTCCCCGACTCAGACTGCAAGGAATCTGGGTGTGATCCTAGATAACAACCTGTCCTTCACTGCAAACATCGCTGCTACAACCCGCTGCTGCAGATACACGCTTTACAACATCAGGAGGATACGTCCCCAGCTGACACAGAAAGCACGCAGGTTCTGGTCCAGGCTCTCGTCATCTCACGCCTAGACTACTGCAACTCCCTCCTGGCTGGTCTACCTGCATGTGCCATCCGACCTCTGCAGCTCATCCAGAATGCAGCGGCTCGTCTGGTCTTCAACCTTCCTAAATTCTCCCACACCACGCCGCTCCTCCGCTCCCTCCACTGGCTTCCGGTAACTGCTAGAATCCACTTCAAGACAATGGTACTTGCGTACCATGCTGCGAATGGATCTGGCCCTTCGTACATCCGGGACATGGTTAAACCGTACACCCCAGCGCGTGCACTACGCTCTGCATCAACAAAACGGCTCGCTGCACCCTCGCTGCGAGGGGGACCCAAGTTCCCATCAGCAGAAACACGTGGGTTTGCTATCCTGGCTCCAAAATGGTGGAATGAGCTCCCCATTGACATCAGGACAGCAGAAAGCTTACAAACCTTCTGGCGCAGACTGAAAACTCATCTCTTTCGACTCCACTTCGAGCGATAGAACTATTAACAAAGCACTTATATACTAATAAAGGACTGGCTTACCTAAAGCCAGTTGAGTAGCACTTGAAATGTTTTTGCTCTATGAAGCCTAATGTACTTATTAGGGCTGCACGATATACCGTGTCATGGCGATAACCGCGGTATGCGCATGCACGGTATTCACACCGCAGGGACGTGCGGTTTTATTCATTTAAAAAAAAAAAATGCTAACGCACTTTAGCACAGAATTCAAAATAAACATACCCTATTACTTATCCGATTAAAGCTGAGACTCCACAGATTATTTAAGTATAGTATCTAAGCGATCCGATCTCGCAACAGGGGAACCAAACACAGACATCACATCACGTACCTTTTACGGAGCTTTTACGGGAGATCGTCTCACCGTAGCTGTCAATCTGATCAAAAGACGTGTTCAATGGCATAAAACGAGAAAGAAAAAACGCGGCTGAATCGGTTGATCCATAGGTTGATAATGTATCTGTGGCTTTGAAGCAATTGTTTATAATCCATAATTCCATTTTTATGTAAAAATCGGATCACAAAAGTTAGCTGCTAATGGTAGCCACCTTGGTGGTATGCAGCTTCCGGTTTTGGCTACGCGTCGTCACTCTCACTCCTTATTTGTTCATGTGTTGGTGTGTGTAGAACTTCCCCTGATATTTGACCTTTTTAGACAGATTTAGCACAAAAAAAACCCTCTTTTGGGGCCATTTGGGTGGATTTTCCATATCTCTGGCCCACCTTGGTCAGCCAATGGAATCGAGGGGACATCACACATTCCTTATTTGGTAATGTGTGTGTGAGACTTCCTCATCGCCAAGACCGGAAGCAGCAGCCACTATGGTGGCTACCATTAACAGCTAACTTTTGCTCTGCGATATTTACATGAAAATAGAATTATGGATTATAAATTAAATCATTTTTTTATACAGAGACGTTAAAAATCTATGGATTAACCGATTCAGCCGCGTTTTTTCTTTCTCGTTTTAATACCATAATGCCACGTCTTTTGATCAGATTGACAGCTACGGTGAGACATCTCCCCTCGAAGCTACGTAGAGGTACGTGTTGTGATGTCTGTGTTTGCTTCTCCTGTCCGAGTTCAGATCACTCAGTGATGATACTATATACCTAAATAATCTGTGGAACCTCAGCTTTAATCGGATATCTTGTAAGTGCAGCTACGATAAGTAATAATAAGGGTACTTTTATCTTGAGTTCTGTGCCAAAGTGCGTTAGCATTTTTCGCTCAGGGGTCATTTAGATGCTTCGTATGAGACTTGTGTTTTGTTTTGGTATAAAATGGTTTGTATCGTCAGTTAGCTGAGATTATTTCCGTTAATCTGGTATAACACATTAATAGGTTCTTAAATATTACGATCCCCTGAGACACTGTTGTGAAAAAACACTCCGCTCTGCATCAGCCAAACGACTCGCTGCACCCTCGCTGCGAGGGGGACCCAAGTTCCCATCAGCAAAAACACGTGGGTTTGCTATCCTGGCTCCTAAATGGTGGAATGAGCTCCCATTGAAATCAGGACAGCAGAAAGCTTACACACCTTCCAGACTGAAAACTCTCTCTTTCGACTCCACTTCGAGTGATATAATTACTAACAAATAACTGCTAACAGAGCACTTATATTATACTAATAAAGGACTGGCTTATTTAAAGCCAGTTGTGTAGCACTTGAAATGTTTGGCTCTATGAAACCTGATGTACTTATGATTCTGTTTTCTTCAAGGTTGTGTCTTCCTGGTCGAAGGCACTTATTGTAAGTCGCTTTGGATAAAAGCGTCAGCTAAATGCAATGTAATGTAATGACCTTCTAACTTTGTGCTGTTAGCTGACGCTGCATACGTTCATAACTGATCCCAAGCCCCAATCTGTTGTTCATCATAATGAGTGATTTACTACGTGTCTGGTTGAATAAGTGGTAGGTAGTGGCTATGCCCATAGGTGTTGATACGCCAGATGCTAATGTAACGCTAATGTAGCGTTAGCATGTTTTTGTTAAGTGCTGATTTAGGCGCTTGGTGTTGGAATTGTGTTCCGTTAGGTAAAATGGTTATTATCCTCTGTTAGCGGAGTTTCTTCCCGTTAAGTGGGTATGCCACATTCATAGGTTGTTAAATATGAACAAGCCCTGGGATGGTGTTTCTTACAAGATGCTGCGTCTGCCCCCGGTACCGGGGGCAATCAGGTTTTAAAGTGTGCATGGCAGGTGGCATGGTTTTGATCCATACATCACTGCACAAACAAAAAGATTACAAACATGAAACACTTAATCAAATGATAATAAATATATATACATTGATTACATGAATAATACTGTACAACTGATTTACAAATTATTAAAGAATGTTTGCTTACAGTAACAGTGCTAGCTAGCTAGCTAGCTTAAAATCCTCTCACTTGCTGGAAAATCTGTAAACATTGAATCCATTCAACTTAATCGATTAAAATAGTTAATCGCGATTAATCACAAATTAATCGCACATTTTTTATCTGTTCTAAATGTACCTTAGAGGAATATTTGTCAAGTTTGTAATACTCTTATCAACATATGAGTGGACAAATATGCTTTATGCTAATTTTTATTATCATTTGAACAATGACAAATATTCTCATGAATATTAAACACAACAACCTGGAACCTCTCTCATTCAATAATACAATACTGTGTGTGTGTGTGTGTGTGTGTGTGTGTGTGTGTGTGTGTGTGTGTGTGTGTGTGTGTGTGTGTGTGTGTGTGTGTGTGTGTGTGTGTGTGTGTGTGTGTGTGTGTGTGTGGTGTGTGTGTGTGTGTGTGTGTGTGTGTGTGTGTGTGTGTGTGTGTGTGTGTGTGTGTGTGTGTGTGTGTGTGTGTGTGTGTGTGTGTGTGTGTGTGTGTGTGTGTGTGTGTGTGTGTGTGTGTGTGTGTGTGTGTGTGTGATGGATCGTTGGAGCTATGTGCAACTCAAGGCATATGCTCGAACGGGAGCTGCCTGGACGCTGCAATCATGTTGCGCGCACTACCCGTGCTGACTTTTCGTACCATGTCCCACTGTCTGGCTTCCTGCATAAAGTCAAGTGCTCGGCGCAGTTGTCGGCAAAATGTCGCTCCTCTGTTTTCATTTAAACAGCTCCTTATATCCGTTAGCGGAGCTAGCTAGCACCAGATGCTAACAACAACAATACACGTAAGGTCTCTCTCTCGCTCGTGCCACACATACACACACCCTCCCGGTCCTCCAGATGGCCAGTCGGTGCCTGCTGCCGGTGAGCGTGGAAGTGTGGTCTGCCACAAGCAGCGGCAGGAGCGAGGCTGTCAGCATCAGCTTGGAGATAGTATTTTAAATTCGATGCGCTCTGAAACTACGGGGCGGCCGAGAAAAGAAATACACATGCGTTAAGCGTTAAAATAATTAGTGGCGTTAATTTTTTTTCCACTGTCCCGAAATAGTCCCAGACAAAATAGATTTGTGTCTCAGTAGGAATTGTTATGGTCCCCGGGACATCGTTAATTGCGAGCCCTGATCAGACCAACTTTGATGTAATTTCTGTAGGATGTAGGGATGCCAGAAACTGACCATGATCAAAATCGGCGGGGTCGGTGTGTAGCAAGCTGCAGCAGCAGTCTGCGCAGGGCAGCCTGCGCTGCTGGCTTCCTCCAAGTTTTACAGTCAAAACTGGTGGTGTGACCAATGGCCATTTACAATGATTAATACTATTACTATTATTAATCTATATTGTGGTTGAAACTAAGCCAGAACAAAAAACATAAATAATAAAAATATATATAAATAAAATCGAATTTTAAAAATAATCTTCGATTCGATATTTTTTTAGCACACCACGTAACGCATCTGAACGAATCACTTTGTCAGAAATTGACACCAGCCAATGAGATTTCGTTTCTTGGTTTAAGACCCCTTTGTGCTTTCACGATTGGTTGCTGATACAAAGGAAATGACCATATTTGGATCCGATGAGATTGTGCAGGAGAGACGGAGCTTTCCAACGATATCTCTGTTGACATGGTGCACACAGCGGTCGCGGTACTTTATGTTACGTTAGAATGCTAACTTTTGGTGAATTTAGGAGAAATCTACAGACGCAAATAGACAAACTATAGTAAAATAAACACTTAAATGTGTATTTTGTACGTTTTCCTTCCAAAAGCCTGAAAGAAAACATGTTATGGAATCAAAATAGCACAAAATCTCAAAATTGACCAGTACTTGAAAAACAATGTTTTTGCCTGCCGTGTCTCGCCTTCAATCTGTATTCTAGTTCCCTCTGTCAGCAATGTATCAACAACTACACACACATTTCTATCAGTATTTCTCTGTGTTGTGGTTGACATGATGATGACTGTTAGGAGTTAAGGGGAGAGGCTGAGCGTCACTATGATGATGACTGTTAGGAGTTAAGGGGAGAGGCTGAGCGTCACTATGAAATGTGCAAATTGACATAAAAATGAATATAAGGGGAAAAAATGCTCCATGTTTTTTAGGCTGTACATTTTAACTGTCATGTAAGCCAACTAGACAGACAGTGTATCACTCTTCCTCCTGTACGTTAGCAGATAAAAGGCATCACATAATGAATGAATGGTAAATAAAGAATGCTGGAAATAACTGCATCTCCATTAGCCTGTATGCTCTGCAGAGACTGCCTTCTTCATGTCGTGAATTGCAGCTGATGTTTTAAGATGGCAATTGGCAATTTGACTTATACAACATTCGCAAGTTGTACATTTGACTCATACAATAACCCACCTTCGAGTGATGCTCTATTTTCTTCAAGTTTTGTTTTTTTTCCCTCTAGCTTGCGACGGACTGAAACTGTCTTTTCACCGACATCTCTTCACCTGCACTAGTGGCCGTATCAAAGCCGTGATTGGTCAGATGTCGATTCATTGCAACGGTGTCGGGTTACAGACGTGTTCCCCTTGTCACCTCTCACTCTCGCGTGTCAGCCGGGGGTGCGCGGAGAATTGAGCGCAGCAGCTGAGGCCCTCTGGGCGGGGCCCCCTGCGCAAGGCGGGGCCCCATGCAGCCTGCGTGATTGGCCTGTAGGGAGGGGCGGCCCTGTTTGTGAGTGACTTTCGGTGCAGTCATCTGTTAGCATTTTTCGCTCGTTGCTAATTCAGAGGCTCAGCGTTAGCATTGTGTTTTAAAAAAAAAAAATTTTTTTAAATGATCAGTTAGATGAGTTTCTTTCCGTTACATGGATATACAACATTCATAGTTTATTAAATGAACATGCCCTCAGACACTGTTTCCTGCAAAATGTTGCGGGAGGGCCCGGAACCGGGGTCTCTCGGGCTGAACAGGTTAAGAAAATGGTCCCACTGCAACAAAGCTAAAATCCAATCATCCAAAATGGTCGCAGCGTGAGTAAGCGCATCTCAAGCTCGTCTGGTTGTCGCTGTTAAATTAGCTCTTTAAAGCTCATATCATTGATCCACATGATCTGAACCCATGAACATTTGTATAACATAGTAAAGCGGCTCACTACGTTCTGTGGATTATTGTATTTTTTGCATTTGCAACCATGGAGGGAAACATGTCTGCAAACTTTGTGGGACGCGATTCAGCAAATTAAGACCGACATGCTGACTCACATTGACTCAAAAATGGATCCCATTCAAAGTAGCTTGAGCAGGATACACAATTCCCTGTCTAGTTTGGGAGACCAGGTCAATTTGTTAGAGCAGCGTGTCGGGGCTAATGAGGACAATGTACACAAGTGTGTCGCTCGAGTCAAGCAGCTTGAGAAAGACAACTCCTTCCTAATGTCTAAAGTTGATGACTTGGAGATCCGGAGCCGACGTTCTAACCTTCGCTTCGTAGGAATCCAGGAGTCCGCTGAAGACAGTGACATTATCGGCTTCATGTCTCGGCTCATCCCGCAGCTCCTGGGGCCAGATGCCTTCCCTGCCCTGCCGATCATTGAGAGGGCACACCGCTCGCCGACTGCCATCATGATCATGATCATGATCGAGCTGCTGAACTTCCAGGACTACAACGGGAAACACATCAGCATATATCCCGATTTCAGTCCCGAGCTTACCAGAAGACGCCGGAGCTTCGATCCAGTCAAACGCAAGCTCCGTGAACTCAACTTGAAGTACTTTCTCCTCTACCCGTGCACCCTCTGCATTGTTGTTGATGGCACACAACAACGCTTCTCTACCCACAAAGACGTGGAGGCAATCTTCATGTCTACCTCAAACTCTCCTGGGTGACGAACATCCCTAGAGATGAGGCTGCTGCTAATGGTAGCATGTTGATCCACTTCGATGGTGCAGCTAAGTGACTTTCTCCTCGGTTTCCTCTCTTCTCTTGTTTTTTATTTTTCTCATCTTCTCTAAAAACAGAGACCTGTTTACTTGACGTGTCATGACTGCTGATATGTTGTTGACACTAGTGTTCATTTCGTTGACTAAAAAGAAATATGTTCGTAAACGAGACGATGACGAGACGGCACCGACGGCAGTAAACAATAACTGTAACGAAATCATCATGCAATATCGTTGACGAAAAGTGACGAGACGAAAATGTAGTTTACTAAATAAAAACTATGCAAAAATCTCTCTTTACTTTCGTTGACGAAAAATGAGGAGACCAAATATTATCAAAGATAACGTTACATCTCTGATAGTCAGTATTTCTCCAAGCAGTTCCACTTCTGGTGCTGCGCTGGCGGTACATTTGAATTACACCGGGCAGCGGCACACTGTGAACTGTCAGGAAGACTCGGGTCTAACTCATGGTCTAACTAACCTTATTTAACAGAAAATAAAATGGCAACAACAGGGCTTGGGAGCAGTGGTCGCACTCACGTTAACCGAATACCCCCCCGTCAGCGCGACTGAGTGATAAATTGTGCACTCGACGGGTAATAATGGATAATGACGGAAATGTTACAATCCTGTCCGTCAAAATGACTGACAACGAAAAAGTCTAAAGCCACCACTGCTTGGGAGAAAGAAACAATGTGATATTTGGGCCCATTTTCACTACAATGAGGCGGAGAAAAAAAGCGAATGCATTGTTTCATCAGAAGGGAAGCAATGTGGCCATAACACAGCAGGTAAAAACACCACAAACCTGACCAGATACTCTGCAAAGCTTCTCAATCATTCAACCTGAGTTTTTCATCAAATAAGGACAAGATATAATCTTATTTATTTATATATACTAAAATGACAAAGTATTGGTTTTGGTTAGACCAGTTTGACTGAAATGTTCTATATAATCTGATGACTAAAAAAGACTCAACAGTTTTCATTGACAAAAAATAGACTAAAATAATTAGTTTTCTTTGACTAAAATAAGACTAAAATGCTCAGACTTTTAGTCGACTAAAACTTGACTAAATAAAAACAGGATGAAGGTGACTAAATATGACTAAAACTAAAAAGGAAATGTAACACAGGACTAAGACTAAAACTAAATTAAGAAATAGCTGACGAAATTAACACTAGTTGACACTCTCTTTTGTGTTTATTATAACAGGTGGGCACCCGCCTGGTTCTATTTCGTATATGGCTTCGCCCTCTAAGGCTATCGCTATTGGGTTTACCCTTCTGCGCCCCCGCGCAGTACTGAAAACACTTGTAGTCCACGCCCACCCGCTAGGTGGGCCCCACCCTCGGGCCTCCTTCCGGTATAAATAGGAAGGGTGCCCGGCGATCTGCTCCCTCTTTTCTTCAGCAACCAGCAGTTTACTGAAGCACGAGAAAAGCAACATCATGAGCAATAAAGAGTATGTCCGTATGTGCCCTTCGTAGCAATACGGGCTACATTATGAGCTACGATTTGCATCCGATATGCGCAGCCTGTCTGGGGCCAGAGCACGCGGACGCGGCTCTCAGCCAGCAGGTCGCATGTCCTCACTGTGTGCGTCTGCACAACTCTGCTTATTATTATACGATGATCGACGGTATCAAACGCTTTGGAAAGGTCAATACATCACGGTATCATCAGCATAAAAATGTAAAGTAGCTTAATCCACATTTTCACCTAAACTGTTGATATATATGGAGAATAAAAGTGGACCTAAAACAGAACCTTGAGGAACACCATTAGCCATGTTTAACCACTCAGAAGACAGCCCATCAAAGTGAACACATTGGAACCTTTCAGAGAGGTAGTTCACAAACCAACCCACTGCATGGCTGGACATGCCGATACTGAGTAGCCTCTGCTTTAAGATACGATGATCGACGGTATCAAACGCTTTGGAAAGGTCAATAAATAGAGCTGCACAACTCTGCTTATTGTCTAAAATACTCGTAATGTCATTCACCACTTTCATTGTGGCAGTGATGGTGCTATGTTGTTTTCTGAAGCCTGACTGATGTTTACAGTTCATAAAGTCACCACTAGGAGTGCTAATGGTATTGTTATCTTTAAGTTCGCCGTTCTTAGCCTCACTTCCGGTTTAGCGTTAGAGAAACGGCATGTTCCAAGAAGAAGAAGAAGAAGAAGAAGAAGAAGAAGAAGAAGAAGAAGAAGAAGAAGAAGAAGAAGAAGAAGAAGAAGAAGAAGAAGAAGAAGAAAGAAGAAGAAGAAGAAGAAGAAGAAGAAGAAGAAGAAGAAGAAGAAGAAGAAGAAGAAGAAGAAGAAGAAGAAGAAGAAGAAAGAAGAAGAAGAAGAAGAAGCAGGAACTTTCCCTCTGCTTAATTAATTTCTCCTGTTCAACAGGTTAGTAGTGTGTACACAAATTATGTCATATTTCGATCTAAGAAGTGTCTTTGAAACTGTTTTATGTGTAGTTTAATGTCATTCTGTGAGCTACGCCACTAGCGTATGGCTAATGGCGTCCGCTAGCTTCTTTAACACAGGCTGTTGCTCCCTGAATAATGTAGCGCTCTACTATGTTACTATGTGTATGAGTCCCGTGCACTAGTCTGGCTTACATTTCAAGTTTATTCTGTTTGTATAAATATGTGAAATGCTGGCCTGAGGTCATAATTGTTCATATGATTTAAATGCTAAAGCGTTAATGCTATGCTAATATTGTGCCTGTACAACAGCCATGTTAAAGTGAGTACAGTCGGGTTGTGTGTGTTATCTGTTATCACTGTATTATATACTGTAAATGAAAAAGGCTTTAATCCTTCAATGAAAGTCATAATATGGCATCTGCATTTATGTCCATTTTTGATTAGAAAACGAAATATGTCAGACATAGTTATTTTGATTGGCTAAATGTATTTTTACATTCTCAGTTAGCTTCAGGCCTCAGAGGAGAAGTATTGAGGTAGAAAGCTGGTGAAGCCATTTCCTTATATTCTGTTTGCACAGATAATAAAGCTGGTTGGCAAGAAGGAAGTCATATTCATTCGACCACACAACACAACGCAGAGATACATAAATAGAGAAAACGGATATAATTTGTAAGTGAATTTATTAATGTGTTTAATAAATTCTGGCTAGGACAACCACACAAACGGCAGCAACTTTCCCTCTGCTTCATTATTTTCTCCTGTTCAACAGGCTTATTATCTGATTACCAGCTCTGCACAGCGGACTTGTAACACTAGCAGCAGTGGAGATGGAGCATCAGAACCTGGAGAATACAGCAACAACAACAAGGATCCATTTGAAGATAGGTAAATGTAAATATTACAGTAATAGTGTACTTTCATTGTGTGGGTGTAACATAGTTAAATAGAGAGAGAGAGAGAGAGAGGGGAGAAACATTCCACTTGAACTTTATATTTTAATGAACTTAGTAGTAATTATCGTCCTGTATTTCTTTCCGATTTCACAGCTGCCTGGGCCTAGCTGCAAGAACCTTCATCTGTGCCTGCACCCAGGTCAAGATCTACCGTGGCTCAAGGGCCTTCACCAGAGCCATCACCACCAAGGACCAGAGGAGCAGCATCACTACAGCAGCCTCCATCTCCATCTGTGCCTGCCACAAGATTAAGATAAACCTCGGTACAAAGGCCTCCACCACAGCCATCACAATCAACCCAGCCAGCAAAGAAGTCTCGCCTAGCACACCTCCCTCCCGCCGACACAGCCACCAGCAGCCCATGCACCATCACCCCCACCTACACAGCAGCCAGACCCACTGTCTTGGAAGAAAGACAAAGACCATGGCACTGCTCCCCCTGTCTTTACGTTTATAATGAATAGTTGGTTGAGAAAGTTCTGATATTGTCAGGGTTCGTACAGTCATTAAAAACCTGGAAAAGTCATGGAATGCAATATTTTTCCCAAAGTTTTGGAAAAGTCATGGAAATATAACTAAAGTTGCATCAAATATAATTGATATGTTATCTAATCGCCAAAATAGTAATACTATAATGATAATAAATACTGTATCGTATAATGAAACGTAAAATGGCAACTGTGGCAGTATTTAGCTGGTGAGAGATGTTTACAATCACGCCCTCTAGTCTACAGGAGCTACTATTTGATATAAAGATGCCAGGGAAGTGCAGTTTCAACAATGTATGGCTTCTAAATAATACGTACCAATTGTGGTTATCAAAAGACATTGACCCAAGACGTGCTAAATGTAAACTGTGTTGTAACATATTCAATATTTTGAATATGGGCGAGGCAGTGCATGCTAGCCACATGAAAGAGTCATTTAAAATCATTGGTGAAAAAGTGTATGAACCCTGTATTGTAAATATTGAGATTTTACAGTTTCTTATGTTAACATAAATATTTGGTTGAAAAAAAAAGTATTAATGCTCAATTTGTATTTGTACACATCACATTAACCTCAGTATGGAATATGAAGTCATGAATCAGTCCTGATGTAACTTATCTGTGGTGAAAGTAGAGTGATAGAACTATTTTACTCCAAATTCTAATTTACACATTTTCGTTTTAGACATGAACAACACATTTATATTGGCCTATACTGTAATTCATATATTTCACTACTTTTG
The DNA here is from genome assembly GCF_902827175.1 of Gymnodraco acuticeps. Taxonomy (NCBI): domain Eukaryota; kingdom Metazoa; phylum Chordata; class Actinopteri; order Perciformes; family Bathydraconidae; genus Gymnodraco; species Gymnodraco acuticeps. The sequence continues at coordinate 205,998 of NW_022990894.1, forward strand.
TGAACCAAAAACGTTGGTAAACCAAATCTGAAACACCAAAAAAAATGCATGACATGAGTACATCTGTGTTTTCACAAGAGTTTTTAAGTTTTCCAAAAATCTGATTTCTAAGCTAAGTATCTCATAAGACAGTGCTCTAAGTCTAAGGTGAGTGACATTGCATTTCTAGCAAGACCAGAGACTGAACATTTTGATATGTTACACCATGCCATGTTATAAGAAGTACATTTAAAAGGTGATTTAAGGAGACATAAATACCCTTCACTTCAGTAAAATAAGGTAAGGCGATTTTATTTTAAAAGACAATGAAGGCAGGTTATATTGATTGATATATTTATTATATTGAAAGCCAAATTAATACATAGTCCCCTGAATCTGGAATAACGTACAATTTACAGCCTCACAATGTCAGGAACTTTTTATCTACATATTGCTTTGGTCTGGTTTTGCTCTTCACTGATTGGTTACTGAGACTTTGAACTTAAACGGACCTCCCCGTTTATAAAACGGACCTCCCCGTTAAGCCGTGTGAAACTACGCGCAAATTGTGGCGCAAAGGGCGTTCCATAAGCGCCGTCTGGACCCGGGGAGGCAAGTGACGCAGGAAAATCTCCGTGAATAAAATCCGGGGATCTTCCCCCCCTAGCAGATTTAGCATTCTCTCTATTAGCTGGGATGGCTTGCTGTCTCCTAGGCCTTGAATGTCAAGTATCTGGCGGACCCTCTCCTTAGCAGATAAGCTAAATGTCTTAAGGAGAAGGGCCTTAATCGCCTCATATTTGCCATGGTGTGGGGGGGCTGCGATGAATCCCACCAACCTGGACGACGCAGAGCTGCCCAGCGCTGCTACCACATGGTAGTATTTCAGGTCCCCGTCACGGACCTGTCGGCAGGCGAAGTGCGCCTCCACATGCGCGAACCATGCCTCTGCGGCGTGCTCCCAGAATTCCGGCAGCTTTATGAAAACATCGCGTTCAGCCATGCTCGTTAATTTCCCGGAAACTTTCTCGGAAAAGTCAAGGTCACCAGTGTAGTGCCAGGAAAAGAGAGTCGGAGGTGCTGTATTAAGAACAGATTTCCAATCTATATTAGCCATTAATAACAGAGAGGTTATCGCATGAACCCATGTTGTCCCGGGCGGCGTTTCCAGCCAGCTCCAGGATCTCAGCGGTCAGGTAATCCAGCACAGCGGCCAGGTACACCGGGGATCCGGCACCGACACGCTGGGCGTAATTACCCTTCCTCAGATGCCTGTGGACACGGCCGACGGGGAACTGGAGCCCGGCCCGGGAGGAGCGGGTGTTAGCCTTGGCTCGGGCCTTTCCTCCGGTCTTTTTATGGCACAATTTTATTTTACATATTCTGATTTTTATAAAAAATAAAATCAACTCGTGAATTATTTCGTATTTCAACAAAAAATAAACTACCAAGCAGCAATAGCCAATACTGCTATTAAAAATAGCTCCAACTTTATCAGCTTCAATACTAAGGTGATGAACAAATTGAAAAATACATAATTATAACAAATATGATTTATTAATAAATGAATACTTTTACATTTGTAGATGTTGACACTGCAAAAAGTATACTAATTTGTAATATTTGTATTCTTTCTATATCCCTAATAATCTTCAAAACGCTTTCTGGTTCTTTGAAGGCTCTATCCAGACTATCTTCTGGTTATTGTCTGCATCAATCCCTATTATCTCTTACAACAACAAAAAACAACATCTTGGACATAACCGCAAGACTGTAACCTCTTCACATTCTGTTGAGATTGTGAGTCAATTACTAGCCATGTCTCACACATTGCTGTTTTGAATCATTACTATGTGGATGACAGTTGAACTGGATGATGTAACATGTATGCCATCTGCTGGAAAGAAGACGTATCGCTCTGTTGGCGTCGTTTGGACAACAAAAGCAGAGTGAAGCTCTCATACCATAAACAACCTTTGAGTACAGACACCGTCCTGCAGAGAGCACACAGCCCAACAGCACGTTGTTGGTCTAGCGTCATTTTACAAAACGTTTGCATTAAGACACTAAGACTAGCTGGTCCATTGTAAAGGTCAGTCCACCTTAAATGAGCAGTGGTTCATCAACAGTCAGTGGTTAACGTATACATCAGAATGACAAAAACATGAAACATATTGTCCACAGACAGATTTCTCTCACGTGTGAACTGTCATAAGACTTATTCATTGTCCTCTCCATCGGCTTCTGTTTCCATGTGTTCAGCTGAGCTGCTGATTGGAGGCTCTGCCTCTCCGTTATTTTCATTAAGCTGTGAGGACTGACGACCAACACACTTGTGCCTTTGGAAAACACCACGCCATTTAAATCTTTTGTCACAAACATTGCAGCTGTATATTTTCTCTCCTGTGTGGATTCTCATGTGTTCCTTTACAGTTTCCTTCCGTGAAAAAGCTTTATCACAAACTGAGCATTTGAATGCCTTCTCTCCTGTGTGGATTCTCATGTGTTTCTTTACAGTTTCCTTCTGTGAAAAAGCTTTATCACAAACTGAGCATTTGAATGCCTTCTCTCCTGTGTGGACTCTCATGTGTTTCTTTAAATGTATATTCTGTGAAAAAGCTTTCTCACAAACTGAGCATTTGAATGCTTTCTCTCCTGTGTGGATTCTCATGTGTTTCTTTACAGTTTCCTTCTGTGAAAAAGCTTTCTCACAAACTGAGCATTTGAATGCTTTCTCTCCTGTGTGGATTCTCATGTGTTTCTTTACAGTTTCCTTCTGTGAAAAAGCTTTCTCACAAACTGAGCATTTGAATGCCTTCTCTCCTGTGTGGACTCTCATGTGTTTCTTTAAACTTCCACTCCATGAAAAAGTTTTCTCACAAACTGAGCAGCGAAAGGGTTTCTCTCCTGTGTGGACTCTAATGTGTTGATCTAGTTTTTTTCTATCTCTAAAAGCTTTCTGACAGACTGAGCAGCTGAATGGGTTCTTTCCAGCACTACGTCGGGGATCACTGACAGATTCTTGTCTATTTTTCAGTGAGTTTGAGCCTGAAGCAGGTTCTCTGGTCTCCTTCCAATCAGCACTGTCTTCAGCGTCAGGTTCAGAAGAGTCATCAGTGTCTTCAGAAGAGTCTCCAGTGTGGTCCTCAGTCTTTGGTTGTAAACTGCTCTCTGGATCTGAGTTCCTGGCTGGTTCTGGTCCTCCACAGTCCTCTCCATCAGCTTCTGTTTCCATGTGATCAGTTTGTCTTTGATGAGGCTGAGAGGACTGAGGTTTCTCTTCATCATCTTCACTCTTCACAGGGTCAGGAGTGAAAGTGGACTTGGTGATATCAGCCTCCTCCAGCTCCTGAAGCTGCTCTCCCTCCTGTTCCTGCTTAATGTGTGGGGGGGGCTCTGGGTCCTCCTGGTCCAGACTGGTGCTCCCCTCCTGCTGGTCAGGGAGAGGCTCTTCTTTAACCACCACCAGCTGCTGGACATCTGCTCTGTGTATCCGAAGCTGAGGCTGTAAAACAGCGTCCAGTAGCTTCTGGAGTCTCTTGTTCTCCTCTTTGGAAAGAGACAGCTCCTCCTCGAGCTCTGCTATTGTTTGTTCAAACAGAGCAAATATCTCTTCAGCAGCAGCAGTGAGTCGCTGCTTCTTCAATGACAGCAGCATCTGGACTTTACTCATGTTTCCTAGATCACCTTTCCCTGCAGACTCCGTTAAACACACCGTTTCTCTCTCCGTCAAACTCTCAATCTGACTAGTGTTGCTAACGTGTTTCCAGCTAGCATGCTAAGCTAGCTCCTATAGTCCGAGGTAAACGCTCCAGAAAAAAGAGCACAGAGTCCATTCAGAGGTTTATCCAGACACACAGATGATGGATCAGTAGAGCTGGAGCTCACACACACTTTCTCAGGAACACAGAGAGAGAACCGTAGCGACGAGACGCCGCATGCAGGACCCGAGTTATGTGTGAGCCAATGGGAGCTGAGCTCTGGTCTTGCCTCTTCCTGATATATTTGATTTCTCGGGTCTTTGCAGAGGAAAACAAGACACTTCTTTGGTGTTTTAGAGCATCGTCTGCTGCGCTCTTCAGTCTGTGGGACAGAAAACAGAGTTTGAGTTAGTTAACAGAGACTTTGAAAACCCAAAACCTTTTACACCTTACTATTCTCTGTTCTTTGAAGGGCAGGGTATAGAGGATATACAAGAGTAAATAGTATATGCCACATAAAAGGGGTTTACATCATGTAAGAGTTGGAAATATTAATATTAATTTAAGATGCAACTCAGCAATGTGTAACATTTTTTAAATTGTAAATCTCTAAGAAACATGGATCCATTCGAAAGATTTTACAAGCGCGTAAAGGCTTCGAACATTATGTTAGTTAATCACTATCATAAGATCTGATAAATTGTTCAGGCAATTTTTGAATTTTTAAAGACCCAATAAATTATGAAGAATTGTCAAAACCTCTCGAAAAAAACAAATGAAGAAGCCATGACCTTGAGCTTAAGTAGTACACCATAGAAACTTTTGACAGGGGACAATTTCTATCGTAATTGCATTTTTCGGTGATTAACCTCTTAACCTGTTAAGCCCCAAGCCTGTTTTTCAGGTCTCAGACTCGAAAATGACATTCCCAGAACAAATGACCATATATTTTCTTCTAAAAAGGGTTAAATTAATAATCTTTTTTCTCAAAGCAAGGTTACACCTGTGAGTATGATGTAGAAGTGTCAGATTCAATATAGATGTTTTGATTTTAGAGTAAATTCAGATTGAACACAGTAAAAATACTTTAATTATTGTGTCCGTCCAAAAAATAATAATTACTTATAGTGAAAACCACCCTTGGATGATGGTATGGTAGACTAAAAGCATTTGGAATCCAAACTACAACATATAATAAGTACCCTGTATCAAGATTGATGCAAAACAAGTGAAATATGACCTTTTTAGACAGATTTAGCAACAAAAAAAACACTTCTGGTGTCATTTGGGTGGATTTTCCTTATCTCTTCGATTTTGACATGTGACATCTCTTTCTGACCGTTAGAGCCAATATAATCGAAGGGAAATCTCCCCGCACACACTCATGTTTTAAAAAAAGATGGCGCTTTGCGCTACCGGTTTTGCTCCAGAGTGAAGCCGTCTCTAGGTCTGACATTTCAAAACCGAAAAGCAGATTTATTGCTCATGGATGATCAGAAATCATTTCAAAGGGACACAGACACATTGGATTAACCTATGGATTAACTTCAGCATCGTTTGTATCGTTTTAATGCCATTGAAGACCACTTTTGACCAGACTACCACGTAGGCAGTGGCGACGGGTCATTAGGGGCAGGTAGGTGGGGCACAGCCCCACCTAGTGTCAGCAGAAAGTATTACAAATAATGATTACAAAAAAATACTTTAAAAAAAAAATAAAAAAAAATGAAATATATTTTAAGATCATGTTTAATCATCTGATTCGTCTGTACATTGCTGTTTTAGTGTGTGTTCTTCTAATTAGTGTCTACAGTGCCGTTTTGAGCTGTTAAGAGCTATGTGGGACAAAACCCGATCCTGCCCCTCCCTCTCACTGTCTAAGTGAACGGTGACTGTAAAAATTACACTGCGCATGCTCAGAGTATTTTTCTATTTAATGTGTGTGGCAAAAAAATAATGACCATAGGGGCATAGTGCTGCCATCCCCACCATACGTCATCTCACATAATTCAGAATTGATTGGCTGTAAGTACGTCACGTGTGCAGTGCTGCGAAACGTCACGTGTAGTTTGAAGAGGAGACGAGAGAGCAGCATATAGCTAACATCACCAGCCATTAAAAGAAGTAAAAAACTGAAAGAAAATGAATGAAGTTGACCATTTACTGGAGCACACATTTGAGACACTTAGTCTCGGAGAGAAACTGGAGGTAAAGCGCCTCGGTGCCCACCGGATTTCCAAATGGTCCAGACTGCGGGCAAAGTTAAACGTGGGTTTAACGCTGAGTGGTTTGCTAAAAAGAAATGGCTAACGGCGAGCATCCAGAAGAATTCCCTCTTTTGCTTTCCTTGCCTGCTTTTTGGTGAAGATCAAGGTACTTGGTCGAGGACAGGTTACAAGGACTTAAAGCATCTTTTGGAGAGGACAATGAAGCATGAGAGCAGCAACAGTCGTTTGGAATATGCCGTAAAATTGGGATTACTTGGAAGGGTGAATGTTGCAGCTCAGATTGACAGCGCCTACAGACGCGGCATTGATGATCATAAGAAGAAAACAGGTACGTGCTTGGTCGGATCATCACCTGTATTAAACTGTGTGGGAAATGTGAGACAGCACTGCGGGGCCACAACGAGTCGGCGGACTCTCTGAATCCAGGGATATTCAGGTCAATTTTCGAGACAATGTGTGAGGGCGATTCCAGGCTTTGACGGCACTACGAAGCTCAGCTTGTTTTCAAAGGGACATCAAGCACCATACAGAATGAACTCTTGGACTGCATGTATGATGTGTACAGGGAGGAAATAGCCAAGCAAGTGGACAACACATCATTTGTTGCCGTTCAGGCCGACGAGACAACCGATGTCTCCTGTAAATCGCAAATGGTGATTGTGCTGCGATACATTATGCCTGACCTCACAGTTACAGAGCATTTTTTGGAGTTTGTGGAAGTAAAGGACACAACTGGTGTAGGTCTCTCTAACAGCATCAAGGCTGTTCTGGAACCCCTGAAGCTGAAAGAAAAGCTAATCGCTCAGACCTATGACGGGGCGGCCGTCATGAGCGGTAACGTGCGCGGGGTACAGACGGTGATGAAGGAGACGTACCCAAACGCTCAGTTAGTTCACTGCTACGCCCACCAACTGAACCTGACCCTGCAGCAGTTCAGCAAGGATGAGCATCCTGAAGGTGTTTTTTGCAGATCTAACTGCTTTTTCTACTTTTTATCCAGTGCTCCAAAACGTGTTGCAGCTCTTGCAGAGGCAACACAGAGACGCATACCACGGCCACCGGCTGTGAGATGGAACTTTAAAAGCAGAACTGTGAACGCGGTTTGGGAGACCCGAGAAGCACTGCTTCAGTGTATGGAGCATATACGCGCACCACCAGGATGGGATGCGGTCACCATAAGTGAGGCATACGGCCTGTCAAAGAAACTGCGGGACCGAGCATTTATGCAGCTCCTGGACTTTTTTTCGTTGCTTATGCCAGAAGTGGATGTTTTATACAACCCTCTGCAAAAAAGAAGCATCGATGCACCTGGGATCAACAGCGCGCTCTGCCGTTTCAAGGAACATGTCCAGAAAATGAGGCAGCAAACTGATGCATTGGCCGCCACCGCTCATGATGGAACAGACGAGCCAGGCCGACGAGTCAGCAGCACAGCGCCGGTGATGAAGGAGGCTTGTGACACAGTCATCTCACAGGTGGAACAGAGGTTCTCACAGAGTGACCATTTGATCGCTGCAAAGCTTGTTGACAGCTCATTCTTCCCACAGCATGTCCTGTCATTTCCTACACCTGAGCTTGACTGCGCCGTGAAACTGTGGCCTGCGTTGGGAAACAAGGAGAAGTTGAAGTCTGAGCTGACCACGCTCCACCGCCACAGTGAGCTTCACACTGGAAACACTGCCCTGTCTCTGTTGAAATCCATTCACGAGAACAACTTGGAGGATACGTTTGCTGAGACTGTTATTTTGGTCAAAATAATAGTAACAACTCCGATGACGACATCCGAGTCAGAGAGGAACTTTTCCACCCTCAAAAGGATAAAGACTTTCACTCGCAACACCATGGGACAGCCGCGACGTAACGCATTGGCTATGCTTTCAATTGAAAGCCAGTTGATCCAGCAACTACAGGACTTCATCCCCAAAGTGATAGACACATTCTGTCAGAGGAAGGACCGCCGTGCCGCTTTTCTTTTCAAGTGAGCCTTCAGCTTTGGTAAGTTCATTTATGTCATATATTTTGTTGATCTTCTGTGTTTTGCCTCTGCTGGATCGATTGATATTGTGACCTCGATGATGAGTGTCTGTGTTTTCCTTATATTTACAGTCTATGGTGTTTTAATGCTAAAGCATTACGGTTGTTGTTATTGTTAACAATAGCTTTGTGATGGTGACCTTTACTCCATGTATTAAGGTGCTTTACTATGACATCCCCACACTGTGTACGTAAATGTATGCACTCACAGTGTTGCTCCGTGTGGTCTTCAGTGGTCTTCTGATCTGAACCCACGAACATTTGTATAACATAGTAAAGCGGCTCACTACGGTCTCTGGATTATTGTATTTTTTGCATTTGCAACTATGGAGGGAAACATGTCTCTGCAAACTTTGCGGGACGCGATTCAGCAAATCAAGACCGACATGCTGACTCACATTGACTCACAAATGGATCCCATTCAAAGTAGCTTGAGCAGGATACACAATTCCCTGTCTAGTTTGGGAGACCAGGTCAATTTGTTAGAGCAGCGTGTCGGGGCTAATGAGGACAATGTACACGAGTGTGTCGCTCGAGTCAAGCAGCTTGAGAAAGACAACTCCTTCCTAATGTCTAAAGTTGATGACTTGGAGAACCGGAGCCGACGTTCTAGCCTTCGCTTCGTAGGAATCCAGGAGTCCGCTGAAGACAGTGACATTATCGGCTTCATGTCTCGGCTCATCCCGCAGCTCCTGGGGCCAGATGCCTTCCCTGCCGATCATTGAGAGGGCACACCGCTCACCGACTGCCAGGCAAAACTCCCGTGCCAGCCCGCGGGCCATCATGATCGAGCTGCTGAACTTCCAGGACAAAGTAAAAATCCTTCGTCTTGCCAGGGAGAAAAAGTCTCTGGACTACAATGGGAAACACATCAGCATATATCCCGATTTCAGTCCCGAGCTTACCAGAAGACGCCGGAGCTTCGATCCAGTCAAACGCAAGCTCCGTGAACTCAACATGAAGTACTTTCTCCTCTACCTGTGCACCCTCCGCTTTGTTGTTGATGGCACACAACAACGCTTCTCTACCCACAAAGACACGGAGGCAATCTTCATGTCTACCTCAAACTCTCCTGGGTGACGAACATCCCTATAGATGAGGCTGCTGCTAATGGTAGCATGTTGATCCACTTCGATGGTGCAGCTAAGTGACTTTCTCCTCGGTTTCCTCTCTTCTCTTCTTTTTTATTTTTCTCATCTTCTCTAAAAACAGAGACCTGTTTACGTGACGTGTCATGACTGCTGAGATGTTGTTGACACTAGTGTTAATTTCGTTGACTAAAAAGAAATATGTTCGTCAACGACCTTTTTGTCCATGACGAAAACGAGACGATGACGAGACGGCACCGACGCCAGTAAACAATAACTGAAACGAAATCATTATGCAATATCGTTGACGAAAATTGACGAGACGAAAATGTAGTTTACTAAATAAAAACTATGCCAAAATCTCTCTTTACTTTCGTTGACGAAAAATGAGGAGACGAAATATTATCAAAGATAACGTTACATTTCTGATAGTCAGTTTTTCTCCCAGCAGTTCCACTTCCGGTGCTGCGGCAGGGCAGCAGCTGTGTGTCTGCGGTGCGCGCGGCGGTACATTTGAATTACACCGGGCAGCGGCACACTGTGAACTGTCAGGAAGACTCGGGTCTAACTCATGGTCTAACTAACCTTATTCAACAGAAAATAAAATGGCAACAACAGGGCTTGGGAGCAGTGGTCGCACTCGCGTTAACCGAATACCCCCCGTCAGCGGGAGTGATTGATAAATTGTGCACTCGACGGGTAATAATGGATAATGACGGAAATGTTACGATCCTGTCTGTCAAAATGACTGACAATGAAAAAGTCTAAAGCCACCACTGCTTGGGAGAAAGAAACAATGTGATATTTGGGCCCATTTTCGCTACAATGAGGCGGAGAAAAAAAGCGAATGCATTGTTTCATCAGAAGGGAAGCAATGTGGCCATAACACAGCTGGTAAAAACACCACAAACCTGACCAGATACTCTCTGCAAAGCTTCTCAATCATTCAACCTGAGTTTTTCATCAAATAATGTGGCCATAACACAAAAACACCGATCAAATCCGATTAAAGCTGAGGTTACACAGATTATTTAGGTATATATATCATCACTGAGTAATCCGAACTCTTGACAAGGGAAGCAAACACAGACATCACAACACGTACCTTTACGTAGCTTTTATGGGAGATCGTCTCACCGTAGCTGTCAATCTGATCAAAAGACGTGTTCAATGGCATTAAAACGAGAAAAAACGCGGCTGAATCGGTTAATCCATAGGTTGATAATGTTTCTGTGTAATAAATGTTTTTATTTATAATCCATAATTCCATTTTTATGTAAAAATCGGAGAGTAAAAGTTAGCTGCTAATGGTAGGCACCAGAGTTATCGCAGCTTCCGGTCTTGGCTATGCGGCAGTCTCACACACACACATTACCAAACAAGGAGTATGTGGAAGTTCCCCTCGATTCCATTGGCTCTGACGGTTAGAGAGAGCGTTATAAATCAGCAAAATCGACCAAGATAGGTCAAATCCACCCAAATGACACCAGAAGTGTTTTTTTTGTGCTAAATCTCTCTAAAAAGGTCAAATTTCACTTGTTTTGTATCAATCTTGATACAGGGTACTTATTATATGTTGTAGTTTGGATTCCTAAAGCTTTTAGTCTACCATCCCATCATTCAAGGGTGGTTTTCACTATAAGTACTTACATGTTGTTACTGTGTTCAATCTGAATTTACTTTAAAATAAAAACATCTATATTGATTCTGACACTTCTACATCCAACTCACAGGTGTAACCTTGCTTTGAGAAAAAATATTATTAATTTAACCCTTTTAGAAGAAAATATATGGTCATTTGTTCTGGGAATGTCATTTTCGAGCCTGAGACCTGAAAAACAGGCTCGGGGCTTAACAAGTTAATGGAAAACAGTCTGACCTGTTGATCCAACAAAAGGGTGTACCCCAAGGATCAACTCTGGGCCCACTTCTGTTCTCCATTTACATAAATGATTTATCTTCTTGTCTCATTAATTGTTGTACTCACCTTTATGCTGATAACACTGTCATATATACATCCAAATCAGATTTCTCACAAATTCAGATCTCTCTTCAATCGGATTTTAATATCTTACAGGACTGGCTATCACACAATAAACTACTGCTTAACAAAACAAAATCTTATACCATGGTCTTTGGTACCAGGCAGAAGCTCAAATCCAGACCTAATGTAGTAATAACATGTAAGGATGGCACTTCTCTGCATAAAGTTGATAGCTTTAAATATCTTGGTGTATGGCTAGATTCTGAACTTTCATTTAAACTACATATAAAGCATGTAATACAAAAAGTCAATTACGGAATCAGTGTTTTACACCGCTCTCGCAATTGTTTTACGCTCAGTGTCCGAAAGAGAATTGCTTCTCAACTTATTCTTCCGATTATGGACTATTGTGATGTTGTCTACCAAAATGCACATAAATCAGATCTTGCTCCACTCAACATAGCCTACAACAGACTATGCAGATTTGTTCTTGGTTGTCCTTTTCGTACACATCATTGCACAATGTATAACCAACTTAAATGGCCTTCTTTAAATGTAAGAAGACACATGCATTGGCTCCAGCTGATGCATTTATCTTAACTATCCCCCTTATTTAAAGCAGTATTTTGTACCCTACTCACCAAATCATCAAGTTAGACATTCTGTCCAGATGTATTTCTCTGTCCCCTCTGCAAAAAAAGCTATTGGCAGAAGAGCGTTCATGTTCAAAGCCCCAACAGACTGGAATACTTTACCTGCTGCTATTAGATCTCTTGCATCATTGGGTTTATTTAAACATGCATTGTTATCTCACTTTCAACTGCTCTGTACTTGTTATTAACTGATATTGATGAAACTGATTTGCTCGACTGTCTCAAATTGTAATGATTGTGTGCTTTGCTTGAATTTCACTTAACAGACTGTATGTGGTTTGTCTTGTGTGTCATGTTTTGCATTTTGTCTTTTTGTTTATGTATGTCTGTAAGTTGTTGCTATTGTTGGGACCCCCTTGAAAACGAGATGGTGCATCTCAAGGGGTTCATCCCAATGAATACAAATGTCTATATATAAAAGGGGTCCGTTTTCTGCTAATTTTGAGGGTCTCACTTGTGTTTTTGGTTTGTCATACATACATTTATTTTAGTGCAGGGAAACGATTAACATTTGTTATTAATTGTTCTACGAAAAATTCTATAGTGAAAAAAGTATTATGCACTTTTATTGTAATCGTACTGCTTTATGAACACAAGTGCAGTAACATTTGGTTTGCAAACACTTAATAATTCAAACTGTTAATGCGCCATAAAATAATTGTCAGCTTTAATTAATTAATGCTTTAATTAAGCGAGTACTTCTACTTTTAGTCAAGTACAAGATCTGAGTGCTTCTTCCACCTCTGCTACTTGGAAATGTTCTGATTTTCATTTTTGACGGTTTTCACCCGATGCAACTTGAACGCACCAAAATGGCTTCTCGGTGCAAACCATGGATGTATAATAAGAACGCTGCAAACACAACTTCTTCTCCAATAAAGGCTCAAATCCACAAAGTTAAAATCATATACCCGGCGGGCTGTGCGTGAAAAATATGATAGATGGTTAGACATCGTGTCTTAATTTGAAAAGCGTGCATCATAATGTAAGCATCCTTTTAAAGCACAGCTAAGGTTAACACAGCAGCATTTACAAACTGAGGCTGAACACGAGGACTTACCGAACAGCGGAGCACCAGCCGGATCACCGGGGGATCACCGGGGGATCAATGGGGGGTCAATGGGCTCAGAAAGTCTCCGGTTGTTCAGTTTATTTGGACTGACATTCCGACGAGCCGCTGCAGCACCGTGAAACTCCACCTTAAAGGGACGCCTTCAGGGACGCGTCGGAAATTTCGCTTTTACAGTCATTTCATTTAAACTGAGGAGGTAGAAGTACTCAGATCTGCTTCTAAGGTAAAAGTAGAAGTACTCAGACCTGCGTCTAAAGTAAACGTAGAAGTACTCAGATCATTAGCTGCAGTACTCCTTGTCGATTCTACTTACTACAATACATTTGAAATAGTTGATTACTACAGTACTTTGTTTATTTCATAGCAAGAGGAGAGTTAAATGCTTTCCAATAGAATATTACATTATTATTATACATTTGTTTCTATCTTACACATTTGATTTAGGCTATATGTTTTATTTCTCTTTTTGTATTAATGTGTTTGAAAATAAATAGTTATTGTGATATCTATATGCATAATATCTAATGCATTTATTGAGTCATTCCAAATGCTAAACATGAATAAACGTTTGATTTAACAGTTAATAACTGGAGGTATTATCACGTCAGCAATGATGTCTGCATGCTTTTTCACGCCGTCAGAATTTGACATGTGAAATATTGCAGTGGCTTAAAATACCTGTTTGATATGATACTGTATGTTGTCATGCCACACCTGACAGATGGTGTGCTTGCTATGTATTGATCTGTGTTTGAGCTCTTTCCAAACACTTCCAAACATTCTATATTTCTCTGGAAATAGAGATTCACTTTGTAATGCAACCAGGTATCTCCAGCGTGTTCCACCACTTCATTAGACAACAGGTCAACTTCAGGATGTTTTTACAGGACAAAGCCAACTGCTCCAGCTACTGTTTCCAGACCTGCAGCCCCCTGATTGTTGCACCTCTGAAAGCTTATCATTACATTACATGTTACGTGTTAGACGCTTTTATCCAAAGCCACTTACATGTTATGTTTGTTTACCTCTTAATGTTTCATTAACCGTACAGTGTACTGTTTTAATGCAGATATTGTGTTTTTTTAGTATTACTTCAGTACAGGGAATATATCGCAGTCATTTAGATTGGATTTGTCACATTTTAGTTTCAGGTTTAAGGGATTGTTTTCATATTAATGTGTTTAAACCTTACAAACTTAACACATTTGAATATAATTAACATTCTCTGGATCCACTGAAAATGTCAACAAGTGTTTCTGTGGGGTTATTTATCAAACACTTTTTATATTAAGGGTTATAGTCTGGTTAAATATGTCCTGTTTTATTTTTAAATAAGCCGCATGAAGAGCCTTCCCAACGTGAGCTCCCTTCTGATTGGACGATCGTCGATACGCTCGTTGATGGCCAATCAGAGAGCAGCTGGTGGATACAAAGAGCCGCTGTGGCGACACAAACATTATTTAACAAGAACAGCCACTCGGGGCAGTATTGCAATAGTAGTGGGCTCTAACGTGCCACTGAAGAAGAAGAAGTGACGTCAACGTCACTGTAAAATGTAAACAAACCACACAACTGAAAGAGCTGAGGTTACCTACTGTAACCCAGCTTCTATGAGTATTGGCGCAGCCCTCTAAGGCTATCGCTATTGGGTTTACCCTTCTGCGCTCCCGCGCAGTACTGAAAACACTTGTAGTCCACGCCCACCCGCTAGGTGGGCCCCACCCTCGGGCCTCCTTCCGGTATAAATAGGAAGGGTGCCCGGCGATCTGCTCCCATACAATATAACTTTTCTTCAGCTATTCGTAGAGCCAGTGGGGCCCAGCGCTTAGAGGGCTGCGCCAATACTCATAGAAGCTGGGTTACAGTAGGTAACCTCAGTTCTATTTCGTATATGGCTTCGCCCTCTAAGGCTATCGCTATTGGGTTAAGGGCGAAGCATGATGTAGTCTGCGCCCCACGGGGTCCGTCCAGCACTAGAAGCACAGACATACCTGCTTAATAACACCCCCTGCCTGTTGTGCCATGCGTAATGGCACATCCCCGTCCCTGGAGCAAACATACCTGTTTTCCTGACGGGGTGAAGGCTGGGAACAATACATACCGACCGCTGTGAGAAAGTAGAGACGAAGGTCCCACCTTGTCCTGCGATCATAGAGGGGGAACAGCCGCTCTCTCCGTGTCATCCAGGTAGGAGAGCTCTCAGCTGGATCCCTGACGTCACTCACTCTGACCAGGCACTCCCTATGAAGTATGTCAGAGGAAGGGGAACGTCCCTCTCCAACGAGGGGAAAAAGGGCCGCTCTCTGTGTGCCGCGAGGCAGGAGAGAGGCGCACAGCTGGATCCCTGACGTCACTCACTCTGACAGGACACCGAGTACAGGGCGTGTCAGAGAGGAAAGGGAGACATCCCTCAAATACAATTGAATAAATGAGCAGGGGGAAGACCAAGATGCAGCCGTGCAAATATCTTCCACTGACATTCCTCCGCGCAACGCCGAGGAGGAGGAATTTCCTCTGGTTGAGTGCGCTTTGATATTCTCCGGGGGCTCCACCCCAGAGGAGACATATGCCTGTGACACAGCCTCACACAGCCAGTGTGACAGCCGTTGTGTAGACAGAGGTTGCCCGATCGAGCGCTCTCTGTAATGCAAAAACAGGCGCTGAGAACGACGCAATGCCGCCGTGCGCGCCACATAGCAGACAGCGCGCGCACCGGGCAGAGGAGATGAGATGTTTCTTCTTCCTCCGACCTGTGAGGAGGGGGGAAGAAGCCAGCCAGGGTGATCACTCTTGACCTAAAAGAGTTGTGATGACCGTATAGGCATGAAGCCGGGTTAGGGCGTGAAACAGCTGAACTGCATCTCCATGGATCCGGAGACCTGACGGAGCCACCGGGAGAGCAGACAGATCACCCTTTCCTCGGATAGAGCCAAAAGCAGTACTACTTTGGCTGAATACAGTTAAGGGGAACCTGATCAGGTTCAAATGGGGCTTTGCTTTAGTGCGCGTAACACCAAAGCCAAATCCACCGGTCTGAGTCTCCATACTCCTCGCATAGCACGGCTGCTGCGTTCTACGAGCCCCTCGGTTAAATTCGCCGGGAATAACACTGTTCCTGGGATAACGGGAGTGTTTCTTGCATCCCATGGAACTGCTGGGGGGAGAGGCTTCTCTGTGATGTGCCGTAATGGTCGTCATGGTGACGTGCCACGCCCTCGCCGCTGCTGCCCGTGAAGCAAAAAGGCTGCGAGGGAGTTTCCACACGCTGCATTCCACTCCGTCTCTCATCATGAGGCGCGTACACGCCCAGAGGATGAGAGGTGTGTGTATGCTGTCCTCACGAGGCAACCTGATCTCACCAGAATGCGTGACTCCACCACGCAACCTTAACACCGCATTGCGTGGTGGAGTCACGCATTCTGCTACATTTACGTGTCGGCACCACGCAAAAAACCCCAATGTAAAGTGAATGAGGCTCTTTTGTCGTGGTGCACACACGCATTTCTACAACGTCCCACAGTGAGCTTTTATTCTATAAAAATTTAAATCTACTTTATAGCTTGTAGTAACTCACAGGAGGCTTCTTTTATTTTATTTGTATTCATAATCATTTTTATTTGTCGTCAGAATGTATTATGGTGCATTAGTCACACATTTTTGTTCTCAAAAAACAGTGCATTGTGTGTAATACAACTGTGATTTTTATTAAATTAGTTAGTTTTTAAGGAAGGCCAGAGCTTCAGCTGTGTCAAATAGATTGTTCCCTTTAGTTTACGTTATTTAAAAGATAAAGATCATGTCCCCTTTATTGTATTACGAGCATCCATTCCCATTGGATAACGGATAATTTTACACCCGGAAGTAAGTATTCTCCTTACTGTCGATTGATTTTACAGTGATATCTGAACTACTCATCAACTCAAAAACACCAGATTATCCTTGTTAATTACACAACATTGATTGGTTTAAATTGTGTACAATGCTTTTGTATTTTCCCCTTCGATTCGGAGAAACGAATATTTGTTCGGAGTTTTTGGATGGCAGAAGACACTACACTACCCAGAATCCTCAGCTATCGTTTGGGACTACACCATGTGCTCTGTTTGACAAACCCCGTGATCAGTCCTCAAGCTCTGTGATTGGTTGACCTCCAACAGCATTCCATATAAAAAAAAACGTTTCGTAAAAGATCAAATCATACTTTATTCAGCAGTGCTTGCTTTACTCTTTGAAAGTCATCACATTAATGCATTGTAATAAATGGTTTGGCTGCATTAAATATTACACATCTATCGTAGTTCTTTATTTATCTACAGAGATCGGGCATCAGAATAGACCGGAAACTATTCTTTTACCGTTCTGTTTTAATTTCACAATATCAAGTGTTACTGTAGTTTTTTTCCATCGCTTTTGTTACAAATATCAAAACAATAACAACATATATCCGTCGTAAACTAAACCAGAAACAGCAATATATTTTATTTTGTTAACACTTTAAACTTGACAGTTTTTTAACCCGCACCTCCTACTGGTTAAAGCACGTTATTACACGTTTGGAGTAATTGCAATGCAGGAAGATTATGTTGCTTTTTAATGACTGTTTAAAATGCATTTTTCTTAATGTCTTTCATTTTTGTAAAGCACTTTTGAATGTGTTTGATGAAAACATTTAAATATTAAGAGTACATACAAAATAGTGGGAAAGTAGAAGGTCAATGATATACATATAGAATAGAAAATATCAAGAAGATACTGTAAATAATATCTACAACAAAACAGTTTAGTGCCTGATAGGAGGATGTGCAAAACAGACAAACTAATAAGGCTTTATTTAAACATTAAAGAATACTTTAGGCTAAGGTCTTCTTTTAAATAAGAAAAAAGCTTTGGGGGTATCTATCTACAGATACATATTAAGCCTGACAAAGTGCTTAACGTCTAATATATTGCATGGTTTGTTTTGGAACTTGACAATCAACTTTCCTGCAATGTTAACTATGTTGAAGCATTTATTTTTAACTGATATTATACACATTAATTATACTCTTATGTAGATAGTATAAGAAATGTGCAGAATATGACAGTTTAATGGTGGAGGTACACACATATTGATAGATGTCTTGTAATGCACTGTTGAGGAACCTGTGACCCAAGTTTTTCATTCATTGCATAACTACATATACATACATAACTAGTTGTGTATATGATATGTCAATAAACCTTTGAAAATCTTGAAATCTTGAAAGGGATGTGCAAAATATCAATTATATGCAGTCTTTAATGAACGATTAGAGAATAACGAGTAATGAATATGCTTTATACGGATCTGCAGATAAATGTTTAGTCTTCTCGAGCACCAACTATCAAATATCTCTCCTGATTGTTGGCACTTGACAATCACCTTCACTGAATTTTACTCAGGTGTAACTAAAGTCGGATTTAAGGGTTGTTTATATTTCACATCATTAATCCAAATCTGTAAAGTAACTAAAATAAATGTAGTGGAGTAAAAACACCACGTTAACCTTAAAGAAAGCCCTCAGGATTATAAAAGACCCCCATCACCCCAGCCACAAACTGTTCTGTCTGCTGCCGTCTGGCAGGCGGTACCGCAGCATCCGGACTAAAACCACCAGACTCAGGGACAGCTTCATCCCACAGGCCATAAGACTATGAAACACCTGAACTTAGAAACAACATCCATAACATTCATCTGGCTGCTACTTAGAAATTATGTATCTAATATATCATATTCACAATGTAGTGACTGCTTTTTTGTCTTTTGTTTTCTTAGTTATGTTCTCTTTTATATGTGTGTGTTATGTGTTATGTGTAACGTTGCTAACTTCTTGGCCAGGTCAGCATTGAAAATGAGATTGTATCTCAATGCTTTTATCTGGTTAAATAAAGGTTAAATAAAAATTAAAAAAGATTCCAATCAATCTTGTATATAGACTCTTATTGCACTATTTCACTATTTTTTCTGTGTATCTGTTTTATTGTGTTGCACTGTTGGAGGAGCCTGCAACCTAAGGGGGGGTGGGGGGATAGGACACGTTCAATTCCTGTTTTGAATAGTGTGCCGTCGATGGGTTTCATTCCATTTCAAGGTGCTTTTTGACGCTCCGTGTAAACTTCGCGCACTGCCACTCCAACATCCAATCACAGAGCTTGGGGACTGATCACGGGGTTTGTCAAGCTAAGCACATGGTGTAGTCCCAAACGATAGCTGAGGATTCTGGGTAGTGTAGTGTCTTCTGCCATCCAAAAACTCCGAACAAATATTCGTTTCTCCGAATCGAAGGGGAAAAATACAAAAGCATTGTACACAATTTAAACCAATCAATGTTGTGTAATTAACAAGGATAATCTGGTGTTTTTGAGTTGATGAGTAGTTCAGATATCACTGTAAAATCAATCGACAGTAAAGAGAATACTCACTTCCGGGTGTAAAATTCTCCGTTATCCAATGGGAATGGACGCTCGTAATACAATAAAGGGGACATGATCATTATCTTTTAAATAACGTTAACTAAAGGGAACAATCTATTGACACAGCTGAAGCTCTGGCCTTCCTTAAAAACTAACTAATTTAATCAAAATCACAGTTGTATTACACACAATGCACTGTTTTTTGAGAACAAAAATTCGTAACTAATGCACCATAATACATTCTGACGACAAATACAAATTATTATGAATACAAATAAAATAAAAGAAGCCTCCCGTGAGTTACTACAAGCTATAAAGTAGATTTTAAAAACGTTTTATAGAATAAAAGCTCACTGCGGGACGTTGTAGAAATGCGTGTGTGCACCACGACAAAAGAGCCTCATTCACTTTACATTGGGGTTTTTTGCGTGGTGCCGACACGCAAATGTAGCAGAATGCGTGACTCCACCACGCAATGTGGTGTTAAGGTTGCGTGGTGGAGTCACGCATTCTGATGAGATCAGGTTGCACGAGGCGTTATAACAGTGCTCGTGGATTTATTATGACCGTGTGTAAGGCATATCTGGGACAGAGGAATGCCTCGAGCTCTGCAGTTTATAAACCAATAGGTTAAAACAGCAGGCTTCTGCAGTGAATGAAGCACCTCTGGAGACTCCCCCTGTGGGGGAGACCCAGGGGAATCCCCCCCGTGACCAGCTGACGCTAATGCCGAGCAGCATTAATTCCACTCCAGATAACGTTTGTCTGAGAGGGAAGAGGACAGCTCTTCTTCCAACTTGTTATGAAACCCAGGCTTTGACAGATGCGATACGAGATGTACCGTCTGTAAAGCGACTTCCTCCCTGGAGCGAGCCAGCAACTAGCAGGTCGTCCAAAGGAAACCACCCTCTCATCCCTCCTCTGTGTAGCGGCTCCAGCCTTCTCTACACAAAAATGGGAGGCCAGGAAATATCCAAATGGCAGACGATTGTCTGGTCTGATATTCCCTGAAATGAGAAACCGCAGGAATTCCCTGTGTTTCGGGATGATGGGTGGAAGTATGCGTCCTTCAGGTGGAAGTGGACCAGTCGTCCTGGTGAACACATTCCAGCCCCTGTTTGATTGTCAGCATGTGGAATACTGACAGATCGAGGATGTCTCATTGCCCCAGTCTTTTTCGGGATTAGAAAAATAATGGGAGTGAAAACCCCTGATTTTCCTCCCTTTGAGGAACCCTGGAAATATCCTCTTTCAACAGGAGTTCCAGCAGCTCGGATTGGAGCGCAAGACATAGCTTCTGGGAGGACAGGAGTGTTTCCTGTATCCCATTGAACTGTGGGGGGCTTTTTCGTCACCACGCTGCGGGGTGTGACACGTCGAAGGAGAGCTGTCAGCGTGTCCACTCCACTCTCTGCCGTGAGAGTCGTGCTCTCATGCGGGCTGAGTTCAATTCCACCCCCAGGTAAACAATACTCTGGGCTGGAATAGGACAGCTCTTTTCCCAATTTATCATGAAACCCAGCTATGACAGATACGATATGAGTTGTACCGTCTGTAAAGCCGCTTCCTCCCTGGAGCGAGCCATGCAGCAGCAGGTCGTCCAGGTAAAAATAGTACTCTCATTCCTCCTCTGTGTAGCGGCTGCAACGCCGTCTCTACACACTTTGAAAAAGTA
Source organism: Gymnodraco acuticeps (assembly GCF_902827175.1). Taxonomy (NCBI): domain Eukaryota; kingdom Metazoa; phylum Chordata; class Actinopteri; order Perciformes; family Bathydraconidae; genus Gymnodraco; species Gymnodraco acuticeps. Next base: position 226,844 of record NW_022990894.1, read on the forward strand.
CGAGGAGCCAGGGAATAGCCGAACGACAGACGGTTGTACTGGTACGCTATTCCCTGGAATGAAAACCGTAGGAATGTCCTGTGTTGCGGAATGATGGGTACATGGAAGTATGCATCCTTAGGTCTATAGAGGTGAACCAATCTCCCTGGTGAACACACTCTAGCACCTTTTTGACCGTCAGCATGTGAAACAGGTCGAGGATGGGTCTCATTCCCCCTGTCTTTTTCGGGATAAGAAAATAGTGGGAGTAATACCCCTGATTTTCTTCCTCCTGGGGAACCCTGGAAATAGCCTCTTTCAACAGGAGTTCCCGTAGCTCTGCTTGGAGCGCAATACACTGTTCACGGGATGTTAGGCATGTCACCTGTATCCCGTTGAACTGTGTGGGGGGGGGGGAGGCGAACTGCAGGGTGTACCCTCTGCTAATCAGCCTGTGCATCCATCCGTCCATCAAACACATGCGCTGCCATGCCGAGAAACACTCTGACAGCGGGCGCGCATGCTTGAGATGTGTTGTGGTTGTCATGACTGTAGAGGAAACTTCTGTGTAGCTATGCAGTGGGAGTCACCGACTCAGGAAGGAGACACGGTAGGAGCAGTAGCTTTGATGTCAAACACATGATGGTTTATTTGGAGTTAACGGCCGGAGGATTCACATCACAAGTCCAAGAGTCAGAGGTTCTGACTTCACGGTAGACTTGCCACGTCAATTCTGAAGAACTCTACCCCAGACCCCTGTATTTAGCTAGTTCAGAGAGAATAATCCACATGCTGCATAACAAGATAGAATGATAACACCTCTATCAGCTGACGCCAACAGGCAGGAACAGGGAGACAAAACACTGAGAGCACAGCAGCCAAGGTTACAGGTGCCTGTGCTCAGTCAGGACAGTTTTAACTGATACACTGGGTCAAAGTTATGGGCCTTGGAAAATATTTCCACATCAATGACGACGAGCCACGCCAGAGCCCTCGCCGCCGCTGCCCGTGAGGCAACCCAAGGTGGGCCTAGAGCGAAAGGGCTGTGCGGAGGCCTCCACACGCTGCGTATCACTCCGCCTCGCATCATGAGGCGTGTACACGCTCAGAGGATGGGTGGAGGTGTGTGCAGTAATATCCACATGAGGCGTTAACACTGCGCTCCTGGGTTTATTATGACCGTGTATAGGTGGCGCATCTCGGACAGAAGAATGCCGCGAGGTCTGTGGTTTAATAACCGAAGAGTCATAACCATCAGATCCCTGCAGCGAACCATGCTGCCTACTAATCACCAGATTGAAGGCAGCTGGTGTAATTACTGTGCTCCGCAGCTTATTAATCGATAGATTAAATAGCGCAGGCTTTTGTACCGAACCCGGCTGGCTATTAACCGATAGGTCATAGGCAGCTGGTTTACCCAGAGTGGGGGATATGTGAAACACATTTGAAACTGATGACTCAGCCAACATGTTGGAAAATAAGCTTCTTTTTATTTTCCTCACACTCCCTCCCAAACCGTCAAGGCCGCTCTGTCTCCTCGGCGGCTCTCGTGGAGCAGACGCCGAACGGGAGTATCTCACTCCCTTTTTACCCCCCTCTGGTGGGGGCCCGTAGGTGCGGGACGGTGCCCTGGAGGTGTGGGCCGGTGCCCCAACCGCCGCTGACGGACGATTCTGACGCCTCGGCTGCTGTTGCTGCTGGTGTCTGTCCGTCTGCCGCTGTGGCCGGGTTGGCTGCTGCTGCTGCCGCTGGTGTCGCTGCCTCCATGGGACCCCGGAAGCGGAAAAGTATACATTGAAGTCAATGGAGAGAGAAAGGTTATCTTTTGATCCCGTTTGAATTGTGCCACGAATGACACATATGATGTTGGTCAATTTAAAAGAACATTTTGCAAGTCAAAAAAATAAAAATGTGTCGTAAAACTGTGAAGTTACACATTTTTTTGTGTGAAACCGCTCAGTGAACTACAGTCAATCAATCAATCAATGTTTATTTATATAGCCCAATATCACAAATGTTACATTTGTGATATACTTCCAGAGAAAACCCACAGTTTAAAGGGAACATGGGAGAAACCTCAGGGAGAGCAACAGAGGAGGGATCCCTCTCCCAGGACGGACAGACGTGCAATAGATGCCGTGTGTAAATTGAAAAGATAATACATCTGCAACATAGGTAGTCCAAATGTTTGGAAATGCATGTGTGTATAATAGGAAGATGAATCCACGAGGATATCCACCCAGGACCTATGATCCAGGACCACAGCCTCATCCATGACTCCGGATCCCAGCGTATATAGACACCAAAAAGAAAGACATTTGGGGAAGATGGGTTAATCGGAACATGAGAGTACACAGGTATAGACAGAGAGAAGGAAGAAGTAAGATGTCCCCCGACAAACTAAGCCTATATCAGCAAAACTAGGGGCTGAATCTAATCAGCCCTAATTATAAGCTTTATCAAAAAGGAAGGTCTTAAGCGCACTCTTAAAAACGGATAGGGTGTCTGCCGCCCGAACACAAACTGGAAGCTGATTCCACAAATGTGGAGCTTGATAAGAAAAGGCTCTGGCTCCCATTTTACTTGTAGAGACTCTAGGAACAACCAACAACCCTGCATTCTTGGAACGCAATGCCCTAGTAGGACAGTAGGGTATAATGAGTTCTTTAAGGTAAGATGGTGCCTGCCCATTAAGGGCTTTGTAGGCGAGAAGAAGAATTTTAAATTCTATCCTGTGTTCTATAGGGAGCCAGTGTAAGGCAGCCAGAACAGGAGTAATGTGGTCCCTTTTCCTAACTGAAGTGAAGGGTATTTATGTCTCCTTAAATCACCTTTTAAATGTACTTCTTATAACATGGCATGGTGTAACATATCAAAATGTTCAGTCTCTGGTCTTGCTAGAAATGCAATGTCACTCACCTTAGAGCACTGTCTTATGAGATACTTAGCTTAGAAATCAGATTTTTGGAAAACTTAACTCTTGTGAAAACACAGATGTACTCATGTCATCCATTTTTTTTGGTGTTTCAGATTTGGTTTACCAACGTTTTTGGTTCACAAAAGTAGTGAAATATATGAATTACACTATATGCCTATATAAATGTGTTGTTCATATCTAAAATGAAAATGTGTAAATTAGAATTTGGAGTAAAATAGTTCTATCACTCTACTTTCACCACAGAAAAGTTACATCAGGACTGATTCACGACTTCATATTCCATACTGAGGTTCATGTGATGTGTACAAATACAAATTGAGCATTACAACTTCTTTTTTCAACCAACTATTTATGTTAACATAAGAAACTGTAAAATCTCAATATTTACAATACAAGGTTCATACACTTTCCTCTCTGAAGAACCAGCACCTTACCGTGGTAGAGAGGTTTGTGTGCCCTGATGAACCTGGGGGCTGTGTTGTCTGGAACCTTGTGTTCCTGGTAGGGTCTCCCATGGCAAATTGGTCTCAGGCAAGGGGCCAGACTAAGATTGGTTCAAAAGACCTCATGAAAGACGATACAAGAAGTGAGGATACCCGGCCCGGAGGAAGCCCGGGGTCCCCTTCTGGAGCCAGGCCCAGAAGGAGGACTCGTCGGCGAGCATCTGGTGGCCGGGCTTGCCACGGAGCCCGGCCGGGCCCAGCCCGAAAAGGCAACGTTGGCAACACCTCCGCTTCTCCGTCCCGCGGGCCCACCACCTACGGGAAACATCAATGGGGTCGGGTGCGCTGCCAGAAGGGTGGCAGTGAAAGCGGAGGGTCTCGACGGACCAGACCCGGGCGACAGAAGCTGGCTTTGGGGACGTGGAACGTCACCTCTCTGGGGGGGAAGGAGCCGGAGCTTGTGCGGGAAGTGGAGCGTTACCAGTTGGATCTGGTTGGGCTCACCTCTACGCACAGCGTCGGCTCTGGAACCTTACTTCTGGATAGGGGTTGGACTCTATTCTTCTCCGGAGTTGCTCAAGGTGTGAGGCGCCGGGCGGGTGTGGGGATACTCACAAGTCCCCGGTTAGGTGCTTCGTTGTTGGAGTTTACCCCAGTGGACGAGAGGGTCGCCTCCCTACGCCTGCGGGTTATGGGGGGGAAAACTCTGACTGTTGTGTGTGCTTATGCACCCAACAGCAGTTCAGAGTATACGGCCTTCTTGGAGACCCTGGAAAGAGTCCTGTATGGGGCTCCTGAAGGGGACTCTTTAATCTTGCTGGGAGACTTCAACGCACATGTGGGCAATGATGGAGACACTTGGAGGGGCGTGATTGGGAGGAACGGCCCCCCTGATCTGAACCGGAGTGGTGGTTTGTTACTGGACTTCTGTGCTAGTCATGGATTGGCCATAACAAACACCATGTTCGAACATAAGGATGCTCATAAGTGTACGTGGTACCAGAGCACCCTAGGCAGAAGGTCCATGATCGATTTCGTTATCGTATCATCGGACCTGAGGCCGTATGTTTTGGACACTCGGGTAAAGAGAGGGGCGGAGTTGTCAACTGATCACCATCTGGTGGTGAGTTGGGTCGAGTGGCGAGGGAAGCCTCTGGATAGACCTGGTAAGCCCAAACGTGTAGTTCGGGTGAACTGGGAACGTCTGGAGGAGGCCCAAGTTCAGGAGGCCTTCAACTCACACCTCCGGCGGAGCTTTTCGGGCATTCCTGTGGAGGTTGGGGACATTGAACCAGAGTGGTCGGTGTTCAAAGCCTCTATTGCCGAAGCCGCGGCGGGGAGCTGTGGTCTCAAGGTCCTAGGTGCCTCAAGGGGCGGTAACCCTCGAACCTCCTGGTGGACACCGGTGGTCAGGGAAGCCGTCCGACTGAAGAAGGAGGCCTTCAGGGATTTGTTATCCCGGGGGACTCCCGAGGCAGTTGCAAGGTACCGACAGGCCCGAAGGGCAGCAGCCTCATCCGTGGCCGAGGCAAAGCAGCGGGTGTGGGAGAAGTTCGGAGAAGACATGGAGAAGGACTTTCGGGCGGCACCAAAGTTGTTCTGGAAAACTGTCCGACACCTCAGGAGGGGGAAGCAGGGAACCATCCAAGCTGTGTACAGTAAGGATGGGACGTTGTTGACCTCAACTGATGGAGTGTTAGGGCGTTGGAAGGAACACTTTGAGGAACTCCTGAACCCGACAACTCCGCCCTCTATGTTAGAGGCAGAGCTGGAGTATGACGGGGGATCAACACCAATCTCCCGGGGGGAGGTCACTGAGGTCGTCAAACAACTCCACAGTGGCAAAGCCCCGGGGGTGGATGAGATCCGCCCGGAAATGCTGAAGGCTCTGGGTGTTGAGGGACTGTCATGGTTGACACGTCTCATCAACGTTGCGTGGAAGTCGGAAACAGTACCGAAGGAGTGGCAGACCGGGGTGGTGGTTCCCCTATTTAAAAAGGGGGATCAGAGGGTGTGTGCCAATTACAGAGGCATCACACTACTCAGCCTCCCCGGGAAAGTTTACTCTAAGGTACTCGAAAGGAGGGTCAGGCCGATTGTCGAACCTCAGATTGAGGAGGAACAATGCGGATTCCGTCCTGGTCGTGGAACGACGGATCAGCTTTTTACTCTCGCAAGGATCCTGGAGGGGGCCTGGGAGTACGCTTATCCGGTCTACATGTGTTTTGTAGACTTGGAGAAGGCGTATGACCGAGTTCCCAGGGAGTTACTGTGGGAGGTGCTGCGGGAGTATGGGGTGAGGGGGTCTCTACTCAGGGCCATCCAATCTCTGTACTCCCAAAGCGAGAGCTGTGTCCGGGTCCTCGGCAGTAAGTCGGACCCATTTCCGGTGAGGGTTGGCCTCCGCCAGGGCTGCGCTTTGTCACCAATCCTGTTTGTAATATACATGGATCGGATTTCGAGGCGTAGTCATGGGGGAGGGGGTCTGCAGTTCGGTGGACTAAGGATTGCACCACTGCTTTTTGCAGATGATGTGGTTCTAATGGCTTCATCGGTCTGCGACCTTCAGCACTCACTGGATCGGTTCGCAACCGAGTGTGAAGCGGCTGGGATGAGGATCAGCACCTCCAAATCTGAGGCCATGGTTCTCAGCAGGAAACCGATGGACTGTCCACTCCAGGTAGGGAATGAGTCCTTACCCCAAGTGAAGGAGTTCAAGTATCTCGGGGTCTTGTTCTCGAGTGAGGGAACAATGGAGCGTGAGATGGGCCGGAGAATCGGAGCAGCGGGAGCGGTACTGCAGTCGCTTTACCGCACCGTTGTGACGAAAAGGGAGCTGAGCCAGAAGGCAAAGCTCTCGGTCTTCCGGGCCATTTTCGTTCCTACCCTCACCTATGGTCATGAAGGATGGGTCATGACCGAAAGAACGAGATCGCGGATACAAGCGGCCGAGATGGGTTTTCTCCGCAGGGTGGCTGGTGTCTCCCTTAGGGATAAGGTGAGAAGTTCGGTCATCAGGGAGGGACTCGGAGTTGAGCCGCTCCTCCTTCGCGTCGAAAGGAGCCAGTTGAGGTGGTTCGGGCACCTAGTTAGGATGCCACCTGGGCGCCTCCCTAGGGAGGTGTTCCAGGCACGTCCAGCTGGGAAGAGACCAAGGGGTAGACCTAGGACCAGGTGGAGGGATTATATCTCTTCGCTGGCCTGGGAGCGCCTTGGGATCCCCCAGTCAGAGCTGGTTGATGTCGCCAGGGAAAAGAAAGTTTGGGGCTCTCTGCTGGAACTGCTACCCCCGCGACCCGATCACGGATAAGCGGGAGAAGATGGATGGATGGATGGATGGTTCATACACTTTTTCACCAATGATTTTAAATGACTTTTCCATGACCAAAGAAATGACTCTTTCATATTCTAAATATTGAATATGTTACAACACAGTTTGCATTTAGCACGTCTTGGGTCAATGTCTTTTGATAACCACAATTACTTATTCTTTAAAAGCCATACATTGTTGAAACTGCACTTCCCTCGCATCTTTATATCAAATAGTAGCTCCTGTAGACTAGAGGGCGTGATTGTAAACATCTCTCACCAGCAAAATACTGCCACAGTTGCCATTTTACGTTTCATTATACGATACAGTATTTATTATCATTATTGTTGTGGAATATTTTCCAAGGCCCATAACTTTGACCCAGTGTATCAGTTCAAACTGTCCTGACTGAGCACAGGCACCTGTAACCTGGCTGCTGTGCTCTCAGTGTTTTGTCTCCCTGTTCCTGCCTGTTGGCGTCAGCTGATAGAGGTGTTATCATTCTATCTTGTTATGCAGCATGTTGATTATTCTCTCTGAACTAGCTAAATACAGGGGTCTGGGGTAGAGTTCTTCAGAATTGACGTGGTAACTCTACCGTGAAGTCAGAACCTCTGACTCTTGGACTTGTGATGTGAATCCTCCGGCCGTTAACTCCAAATAAACCATCATGTGTTTGACATCAAAGCTACTGCTCCTACCGTGTCTCCTTCCTGAGTCGGTGACTCCCACTGCATAGCTACACAGAAGTTTCCTCTACAATACTGATATTCTGTACACACTGTGAAGACCACTGAGACAAATGTAACATTTGTGATATTGGGCTATATAAATAAACATTGATTGATTGATTGACTGTAGTTCACTGAGCGGTTTCACACAAAAAAATGTGTAACTTCACAGTTTTACGACACATTTTTATTTTTTTGACTTGCAAAATGTTCTTTTAAATTGACAAACATCATGTGTCATTCGTGGCACAATTCAAACGGGATCAAAAGATAACCTTTCTCTCTCCATTGACTTCAATGTATAATTTTCCGCTTCCGGGGTCCCATGGAGGCTCCCGGAAGGGGAGGGACTTCGCCTCTCTATTGCTCTTAAAACTCATTTCCCTGCTTCTCGTGGTTTCCTTGCATCACTCCATGTTTCCCTGGTAGGAGGGACGAGTCACAGGGAAACGACGCAAGTGAGGGACGCAAGGAATCCATTTAACCGAAGTGAGAAGGGCCCATAGAAACGCCACTGCACACCGGTGAGCCTTTTTTAGCTACCTAGCGCCACATGTTTTGATGTGTGTTCTTGTCATTATCTCAGAGAGTTCGTATGATTGAGTGATAATGAGGGTACCCATCGATTCTGTGTCCCCTCACGATGTGAAACGATGGGTTGAGATGTGTAGCAAAGATAAACAATAAGGTTTTGTGAGTGAATCTTGGTGCAGTCATCTGTTAGCATTTTTCGCTCGTTGCTAATTCAGAGGCTCAGCGTTAGCATTGTGTTTTTAAAAAAAAAACAAAATACATTTAAATGATCAGTTAGATGAGTTTCTTTCCGTAACATGGATATAAAACATTCATAGTTTATTAAATTAACATGCCCTCAGACACTGTTTCCTGCAAGATGTTGCGGGAGGGCCCGGAACCGGGGTCTCTCGGGCTGAACAGGTTAAGAAAATGGTCCCACTGCAACAAAGCTTAAATCCAATCATCCAAAATGGTCGCAGCGTGAGTAAGCGCATCTCAAGCTCGTCTGGTTGTCGCTGTTAAATTAGCTCTTTAAAGCTCATATCATTGATCCACATGATCTGAACCCATGAACATGTGTATAACATAGTAAAGCGGCTCACTACGGTCTCTGGATTATTGTATTTTTTGCATATTTGCAACTATGGAGGGAAACATGTCTCTGCAAACTTTGTGGGACGCGATTCAGCAAATCAAGACCGACATGCTGACTCACATTGACTCAAAAATGGATCCCATTCAAAGTAGCTTGAGCAGGATACACAATTCCCTGTCTAGTTTGGGAGACCAGGTCAATTTGTTAGAGCAGCATGTCGGGGCTAATGAGGACAATGTACACGAGTGTGTCGCTCGAGTCAAGCAGCTTGAGAAAGACAACTCCTTCCTAATGTCTAAAGTTGATGACTTGGAGAACCGGAGCCGACGTTCTAACCTTCGCTTCGTAGGAATCCAGGAGTCCGCTGAAGGCAGTGACATTATCGGCTTCATGTCTCGGCTCATCCCGCAGCTCCTGGGGCCAGATGCCTTCCCTGCCCTGCCGATCATTGAGAGGGCACACCGCTCGCCGACTGCCAGGCAAAACTCCCGTGCCAGCCCGCAGGCCATCATGATCAGTGGCGTTTTCTCCCGGAGTCCAAGGGAAGCCAGGCTTCCCCTGTTTTTTTGGATTGTAGTTATAATTTAAATAAATAAATAAAAATACTTTGTTTTGTTTCTGTAATTCTACTTTCCTGTGTGTTCCTGCCGGACCGTCTCTCCGTCTCTCCCCCATTCTCATTGAGTATTTTACAAAGAGTGAAACAGCGCCCCTCTAGATGTTATGGTGAAACAGTAGATTGCATTCACTGTTGCGAGAGGAGGCCAGCTGAATCTAGCTTCCCTTGGTGAAAAAAAATTGAGGGATTAACCAATCAGATGAGGCCCACGTGATGCCCCTGCCAACCTGTGATTGGTCAGAGCCATGCCAGGGGAAGCCAGCCGCCTCTAGCTTCCCTTCAGGGGCGGCTGGCGGCTGGCGATTTGATTGGACACTGCCATCCAATCACATCAACATCAATTTTAATACTGTAACTGTCATCACCGCCGTTAGAAATTATCAAGCAAATGAAGCATTATGGAGGGAGGAGATTTGGCGTACTTCATTAAGCATAACTTCACTAAACTTCCGCTACAGCAGCAACTAAAAATTAAAGCAGATGGCAGGACAACGCCCACACTCGAGCTGTGTACACAGAGGAATAAGGGATCTAATCGGACGTTCAATGAGGACAATTATGTCCGCACGGAGTGGCTAACTGGAAGCGCTAAACTTCAGCGTCTATTTTGCTGGCCATGTCTTCTTTTTGACAAGGGTTCGTGCTCCCTGAACAATCCTTGGGCAACTTCAGGATTCATCGACCTTGCCAACCTGTCACGGGCAATTGAGAGGCACGGTAAATCTAAAAATCATATAGATTGTGCTGTGAAATTAAAGCTTTTTGGACGCGTCAGGATTGACGAGGCTCTGGATGTAGCAAGAACCATTAGCACAAAGAAGCACAACGAACAAGTAAAAAAGAACCGGGATATTCTGAGGAAACTCATCATTGCTGCCCTGTACCTTGCACGTCAAGAGCAAGCATTCAGGGGACACAATGAGGCCGCTGGCAGCTCTAACAGGGGCAATTTTGTAGAGCTGGTACGTGCATTTGCAGAGTTTGACACTGCACTCGCGGAGCACTTGGGATCGTCAACAGTCTTCAGCGGTATGTCAAACACCATACAAAAGGACATCATTGAGAGCATAGCTCGTTGTATCCAGGATGAGACTGATAAAGAAATACACATTTCTCCTTTCATTGCTGTACAAGTGGATGACACATCAGACATCTCCAATAAGTGCCAACTCACTATTATAATCAGATATGTGAATGAAAAAGGCAGTGTGTGTGAACGTTTCCTCGGCTTTTTTGATGTCAGCTTAGAAAGAGATGCAAAAGCTGTAACATCAGTTGTCATGAGAGCCATCGGGAACTACAGCCCAACAAACAAACTGATTTGTCAGACTTATGACGGAGCAAGCTGCATGAGTGGACAGCATGGTGGCGTTCAGGCTTTAGTGAAAGCACACTGCCCCAATGCGCTATTCATCCACTGCTATGCTCACAAATTACATTTGGTTTTAGCACAAGGCACAAACAACATCCAAGCAGCCAAACTGTTTTTTGCCAATCTCGATGCCTTCCACAATTTTTTCTCACGTTCATGTAAGAGATCAGCACTACTGTCTGAAGTTGATCGAGCTGTGCGTGTACCAGGGGGTTCTGCTGTGAGGTGGAATTTTAAAAGTCGCGCAGTACACGCCATCCATGAAGGACGCGGGTCGCTCTGTATCGCTTTTGACAGGATAATGACAGAGCCGGGATGGGACAAAGAGACCATTGCACAGAGTGCTTCCTTGAAGCAAAAACTTGAGGATTTTGACTTCACCTTCCTGCTCGGGGTCTTTCAGTCCATTTTCGGCCTCACAGAACCACTCTTCCAGGTTCTGCAAAGCAAGACGGCGGACATCAAAAAATGCCAGGATCGGATCATGAGCACTCTCAGCGCTCTCAAAGCCACAAGAACAGATGAGACATTCAGTCGCATTTACGATGACACGGTCAAAGCGGTCGGCGATCCTGTGCCCCGACGTAAACGACGTCGCCGCGGCTGGGACGACCTGGAGCAAGGGTTTAACCAGCACCAAGAAGGAGACGAGGAAACGGTTGTGTCTTTCCGGCGTCTTTACTTCCAGATTGTTGACGGCATAGTGTTGCACAAGACCCAAAGATTTGCAGATATGGAGCACCTGCACTTTTTTCGGATACTGGAACACACATCATTCACATCGTTCTGCAACCCTGATGCATTTCCCAGCAGTGAGCTGGCTCAGCTGATCAACACGTATCCATTCTTTGATGAGCAGAAGTTAAGGAATGAGCTGCACACGCTGTACAACAACAGGTTGTTTCACAAGCCACCAGGAGAGCTGATACAGCTTCTTATTGAGGATGACCTACAGGGCACACTCTCCGAGGTCTACAAGCTGCTCCAGCTCATGCTCACGATACCAGCCACCAGCACATCAGCAGAGCGCTCCTTTTCCTGTCTAAAAAGGATCAAAACGTATCTGAGGAACACGTGTGGACAGGACAGACTTGTCAACCTAGCCACAATATCCATTGACTCTGTTGTTGTGGAGGACCTAAAGGCCGCTGGGAAGTTCTATGACATTGTTATTGACCACTTCGCTACCATGAAAGACAGGAGAATGGCCTTCCTCTTCAAATAGGGTGAGTGAAATGCACACCCCTTTCTCTCTGTGCATACCTGTTGCCTGAACTGCCCGTGTAGCTATGTGTGCAATTTCTGATGTGGTTATGTTGGTTATTGTGCATTGCTTGCCTGGATTTAGCTGCAGGTGTTAGTCAGTCTGAAGTAGTTGTTTTATTGCAGTTGTTTAATTAGCACAGGGTGCTGCTATCCGAAAATCAGCACCGCAGATAGCATGCCATATAGGGCCCGATCACCTGAATAGATGAGATTGTTTATATGTTTGTGTTACTTTTGGACTACGGACTGAACTAATTACAGAGACGAGGACTGTTGCTGCACTTGCCGTGTCTGTTAGTGTAACAGATGTAAATATGCAGTGGGGTTTATTTAATTAAATGTTGTATAATCACACAAATTCTGTTTTATATTTTTTTAATTCTGTGTTCTTCATTTTATTGAATGTTAAATACCTGGCAAGGTCGGAGAGCTGTGCTCAGGAGATTATTGTTGTGAGGACTTTCATTTCCTTTCTTTGTGATTTTACTTTTTGTATATATTGTGTCCCTCACGTTTCCTCTTCCCTTTTTGTAAACGTTCCAAGCAATGAGAGGAGTCACTGAGGGAAATGTATGTAAAACCGATCATTTTATCTGTTATCAGATTCAGACATTAAACAGAGATCGTCTCAACTTTACGCTGACTCGGCGGGTCTCGTCCATTATCAACACAACGCATACTGATACTTTGATGTGAACGTAAAACTTTAAAGGTCTCCTGATTTAGTTTGTGAATGAATGCTTCTTATTTATTAATTACAGAATCTGCACTGCGCATTGAGCGGCTGGTATTGCATTGGTGGGGGGAGGTTGGCATAAATTAATAAGAAAATGCTTAAATGAATAAGACGAGAGAGTTTCAGCTGGAGAGTGCGTGCGGACCTGTCGCTTAGATAACAGGCGTGTACAAGTCCTGCATCTGTATGATACAAATGTGTGTAAAATGTTACCGGGCGCTGTAATCACTCATCTGGTTACGTTATTGAACATCCCCCCCCCCCCCGACCCAAAAACATTGGCTTCCCCTACATTTTTCCCCACCCCACGCTACTGATCATGATCGAGCTGCTGAACTTCCAGGACAAAGTAAAAATCCTTCGTCTTGCCAGGGAGAAAAAGTCTCTGGACTACAACGGGAAACACATCAGCATATATCCCAATTTCAGTCCCGAGCTTACCAGAAGACGCCGGAGCTTCGATCCAGTCAAACGCAAGCTCTGTGAACTCAACTTGAAGTACTTTCTCCTCTACCCGTGCACCCTCTGCTTTGTTGTTGATGGCACACAACAACGCTTCTCTACCCACAAAGACGCGGAGGCAATCTTCATGTCTACCTCAAACTCTCCTGGGTGACGAACATCCCCAGAGATGAGGCTGCTGCTAATGGTAGCATGTTGATCCACTTCGATGGTGCAGCTAAGTGACTTTCTCCTCGGTTTCCTCTCTTCTCTTCTTTTTTATTTTTCTCATCTTCTCTAAAAACAGAGACCTGTTTACGTGACGTGTCATGACTGCTGAGATGTTGTTGACACTAGTGTTCATTTTGTTGACTAAAAAGAAATATGTTCGTCAAGACCTTTTTTTCCATGACGAAAACGAGACGATGACGAGACGGCACCGACGGCAGTAAACAATAACTGCAACGAAATCATCATGCAATATCGTTGACGAAAAGTGACGAGACGAAAATGTAGTTTACTAAATAAAAACTATGCCAAAATCTCTCTTTACTTTCGTTGACGAAAAATGAGGAGACGAAATATTATCAAAGATAATATTACATTTCTGATAGTCAGTTTTTCTCCCAGCAGTTCCATTTCCGGTGCTGCGGCTGGGCAGCAGCTGTGTGTGTCTGCGGTGCGCGCGGCGGTACATTTGAATTACACCGGGCAGTAGGGATGGGTATCGTTTGAAATTTATCGATTCCGATTTCAATTCCGGTTCTGCTTATCGATTCCGGTTCTTATCGATTCCCCGTTTCGATTCCAAAATTGTAAAATAAAGAGGTCAAACGTTTAGATAACAAAAATATATTTATTCTTAAAAGCTTTAACTGAAATTGTTACTAAAAAATATACATGCAATACAAATGTATTGCACAATAGCTGTGCTTTATTTTAACTGAGCTATGCCTGTGGCAAGCTATTAACAGGCATTACACTTTGCCTTTTCTTTTTCTTTTTTAGTGTAGTGGAGCCTCACTTCAGAGCGTTTACCGCGACCTATCTTTGGTGTTATGAAGTGACTGAGCTCGTGAAATGTCTACGGGAGGGCGGGGGAGCATCGTTGCGGGGCAACTGTGGACCTCTGTCGCCTGTCAGCGCAATTTATATGATGCCGTTTAAAAAAATGAAGGGCGGTGCCGGCCGTCAGCGTACCGAGCCGGCCGTCAACGAACCGCTGACGACCGGCCGTTCTGTGATTCTCCAGGTCCGCCCTGTATTCCACCGGGTCACCGCAGCACCGCGGTGCAGACGGACCCGCTGGAATACAGGGTCTACCGCGTTTAGGAACCGTTAAGCAGAACCGAAATTGTGTATTTTGTATGGGTACCCGGTACCCGGCATTTTCTTATCGGTTCTCATCTGGAACCGAGTTTCGGTTCCCAACCCTACCGGGCAGCGGCACACTGTGAACTGTCAGGAAGACTCGGGTCTAACTCATGGTCTAACTAACCTTATTCAACAGAAAATAAAATGGCAACAACAGGGCTTGGGAGCAGTGGTCGCACTCGCGTTAACCGAATACCCCCCCGTCAGCGCGAGTGATTGATAAATTGTGCACTCGACGGGTAATAATGGATTATGACGGAAATGTTACGATCCTGTCCGTCAAAATGACTGACAACGAAAAAGTCTAAAGCCACCACTGCTTGGGAGAAAGAAACAATGTGATATTTGGGCCCATTTTCGCTACAATGAGGCGGAGATAAAAAGCGAATGCATTGTTTTATCAGAAGGGAAGCAATGTGGCCAAAACACAGCAGGTAAAAACACCACAAACCTGACCAGATACTCTGCAAAGCTTCTCAATCATTCAACCTGAGTTTTTCATCAAATAAGGACAAGATATAATCTTATTTATTTATATATACTAAAATTACAAAGTATTAGTTTTGGTTAGACTAGTTTGACTGAAATGTTCTATATAATCTGATGACTAAAAAAGACTCAACAGTTTTCATTGACAAAAAATAGACTAAAATAATTAGTTTTCTTTGACTAAAATAAGACTAAAATGCTCAGACTTTTAGTCGACTAAAACTTGACTAAATAAAAACAGGATGAAGGTGACTAAATATGACTAAAACTAAAAAGGAAATGTAACACAGGACTAAAACTAAATTAAGAAATAGCTGACGAAATTAACACTAGTTGACACTCTCTTTTGTGTTTATTATAACAGGTGGGCGAGCGTATCGACGAACGTCCAATCAGAAGGGAGCTCACGTTGGGAAAGCTCTTCATGCGGCTTATTTAAAAATAAAACAGGACATATTTAACCACACCATAACCCTTAATATAAAAAGTGTTTGATAAATAATCCCACAGAAACACTTGTTGACATTTTCAGTGCATCCAGAGAATGTTAATTATATTCAAATGTGTTAAGTTTGTAAGGTTTAAACACATTAATATGAAAACAATCCCTTAAACCTGGAACTAAAATGTGACAAATCCAATCTAAATGACTGCGATATATTCCCTGTACTGAAGTAATACTAAAAAAACACAATATCTGCATTAAAACAGTACACTGTACGGTTAATGAAACATTAAGAGGTAAACAAACATAACATGTAAGTGGCTTTGGATAAAAGCGTCTAACACGTAACATGTAATGTAATGATAAGCTTTCAGAGGTACAACAATCAGGGGGCTGCAGGTCTGGAAACAGTAGCTGGAGCAGTTGGCTTTGTCCTGTAAAAACATCCTGAAGTTGACCTGTTGTCTAATGAAGTGGTGGAACACGCTGGAGATACCTGGTTGCATTACAAAGTGAATCTCTATTTCCAGAGAAATATAGAATGTTTGGAAGTGTTTGGAAAGAGCTCAAACACAGATCAATACATAGCAAGCACACCATCTGTCAGGTGTGGCATGACAACATACAGTATCATATCAAACAGGTATTTTAAGCCACTGCAATATTTCACATGTCAAATTCTGACGGCGTGAAAAAGCATGCAGACATCATTGCTGACGTGATAATACCTCCAGTTATTAACTGTTAAATCAAACGTTTATTCATGTTTAGCATTTGTAATGACTCAATAAATGCATTAGATATTATGCATATAGATATCACAATAACTATTTATTTTCAAACACATTAATACAAAAAGAGAAATAAAACATTTAGCCTAAATCAAATGTGTAAGATAGAAACAAATGTATAATAATAATGTAATATTCTATTGGAAAGCATTTAGCTCTCCTCTTGCTATGAAATAAACAAAGTACTGTAGTAATCAACTATTTCAAATGTATTGTAGTAAGTAGAATCAACAAGGAGTACTGTCGCTAATGATCTGAGTACTTCTACGTTTACTTTAGAAGCAGATCTGAGTACTTCTACTTTTACCTTAGAAGCAGATCTGAGTACTTCTACTTTTACCTTAGAAGCAGATCTGAGTACTTCTACCTCCTCAGTTTAAATGAAATGACTGTAAAAGCGAAATTTCCGACGCGTCCCTGAAGGCATCCCTTTAAGGTGGAGTTTCACGGTGCTGCAGCGGCTCGTCGGAATTTCAGTCCAAATAAACTGAACAACCGGAGACTTTCTGACCCCATTGACCCCCCATTGATCCCCCCATTGATCCCCCCATTGATCCCCCGGTGATGCCTCCATTGATCCCCCGGTGGTCCGGCTGGTGCTCCGCTGTTCGGTAAGTCCTCGTGTTCAGCCTCAGTTTGTAAATGCTTCTGTTTTAATCTTATCTGTGCTTTAAAAGGATGCTTACATTATGATGCACGCTTTTCAAATTTAAGACACGATGTCTAACTATCTATCATGTTTTTCACGCATAGCCCGCCGGGTATATGATTTTAACTTTGTGGATTTGAGCCTTTATTGGAGAAGAAGTTGTGTTTGCAGAGTTCTTATTATACATTTATGGTTTCCACCGAGAAGCCATTTTGGTGCGTTCAAGTTGCATCGGGTGAAAACCGTCAAAAATGAAAATCAGACATTTCCAAGTAGCAGAGGTGGAAGAAGGACTCAGATCTTGTACTTGAGTAAAAGTAGAAGCACTCAGATCATGTACTTGACTAAAAGTAGAAGTACTCACTTAATTAAAGCATTAATTAATTAACGCTGACAATTATTTTATGGCGCATTAACAGTTTGAATTATTAAGTGTTTGCAAACCAAATGTTACTGCACTTGTGTTCATATAGCAGTACGATTACAATAAAAGTGCATACTACTTTTTTCACTATATAATTTTTCGTAGAACAATCATGCGATTAATTGACATTAATAACAAATGTTAATCGTTTCCCTGCACTAAAATAAATGTATGTATGACAAACCAAAAACACAAGTGAGACCCTCAAAATTAGCAGAAAACGGACCCCTTTTATATAGACATTTGTATTCATTGGGATGAACCCCTTGAGATGCACCATCTCGTTTTCAAGGGGGTCCCAACAATAGCAACAACTTACAGACATACATAAACAAAAAGACAAAATGCAAAACATGACACACAAGACAAACCACATACAGTCTGTTAAGTGAAATTCAAGCAATGCACACAATCATTACAATTTGAGACAGTCGAGCAAATCAGTTTCATCAATATCAGTTAATAACAAGTACAGACCAGTTGAAAGTGAGATAACAATGCATGTTTAAATAAACCCAATGATGCAAGAGATCTAATAGCAGCAGGTAAAGTATTCCAGTCTGTTGGGGCTTTGAAAATGAACGCTCTTCTGCCAATCCATTTTTTTGCAGAGGGGACAGAGAAAGAAATCTGAACAGAATGTCTAACTTGATGAATTGGTGAGTAGGGTACAAAATACCGCTTTAAATAAGGGGGATAGTTAAGATAAATGCATCAGCTGGAGCCAATGCATGTGTCTTCTTACATTTAAAGAAGGCCATTTAAGTTGGTTATACATTGTGCAGTGATGTGTACGAAAAGGACAACCAAGAACAAATCTGCATAGTCTGTTGTAGGCTATGTTGAGTGGAGCAAGATCTGATTTATGTGCATTTTGGTAGACAACATCACAATAGTCCATAATCGGAAGAATAAGTTGAGAAGCAATTCTCTTTCGGACACTGCGCGTTTGGGTGGATTTGACCTATCTTGGTCGATTTTGCTGATTGATATCTCTCTCTAACCGTCAGAGCCAATGGAATCAAGGGGAACTCCCACATACTCCTTATTTGGTAATGTGTGTGTGTGTGAGACTGCCGCATAGCCAAGACCGGAAGCTGCGATAACACTGGTGGCTACCATTAGCAGCAAACTTTTACTCTCCGATTTTTACATACAAATGGAATTATGGATTATAAATAAAAACATGTATTACACAGAAACATTATCAACCTATGGATTAACCGATTCAGCCGCGTTTTTTCTCGTTTTAATGCCATTGAACAAGTCTTTTGATCAGATTGACAGCTACGGTGAGACGATCTCCCGTAAAAGCTCCTTAAAGGTACGTGTTGTGATGTCTGTGTTTGCTTCCCCTGTCAAGAGTTCGGATCACTTAGTGATGATATATATACCTAAATAATCTGTGGAACCTCAGCTTTAATCGGATATATTGTATGTGCACAGAGCTCAGTCTGCATTACGAAGAGGATAAAGAAGTCATAGCTCATAGAAATTCATCCGAACGAACACAAACATTATTTAACAATAACAGCCACTCGGGGCAGTATTGCAATAGTAGTGGGCTCTAACGTGCCACTGAAGAAGAAGTAGTGACGTCACTGTAAAATGTAAACAAACCACACAACTGAATGAGCCAGGCGGGTGCCCACCAGTAGTAGTACACATACTGTTTCAATCACATTAGTATGCATGAAAAGTGACAGGTGGTGTGACAGGTCACACCTCTCCCTACTTTTGCAAATGAGCTAAGTCCGGCCTCCCTTTGTTCGAGATCCTTTGATGTGAGGGGGTGAGGTGTTATAACAGGTAGGTGTGAAAAGCCCCCTGGGTGGCGCCTTTGTTGTCTAATTCTTTGATGTGTTGATTAAGGCATTCTCTTTGAAGTTATGTTGTCTGGCCCCTGTCCCCTCACACCCCTTTGTAGTCTAGTCCTTTGATGTGAGGTGTTATAGCAGGTAGGTGTGATAAGCCTCTGATGTTAATCTAGGTGTCTCTTTGAAGTTATGCGTGAGACTGTCTACCCGCCCCCTCCCAGCCCAGGCCTCTCCCCCCTTTTCTCCACCCCTTCCTGTGGCTATGACGCAAGCAGATAGTGGGGGGTGGAATTAGATGAAGATAGAAATATGCTCAAACTAAATAAAAAGACAGTCATTTCCACTTACCAAGTCACCTTTTTAAAAAAGAAAAATGGCAAGAGACGCCTCGAATGGGGTTTAATCAGCCTGTGACAACTTACCGCCATCCGTCCGGAGCGCCAGTCAAGAAACGAATGCAGCAGCAGTGCGGGATTCAGACGCATACAGCCAAAGATCTGTGCACAAACTTATCTCGTGCCCTCTTTTGGTCATGTGCGCGTTCATGTGTGTTGGAGGAGGGGCTCTGTGAGGAAGTGGCAGATTTTCCCTCCGGTTGTGTACTTTCAAATTCTAGCTCACTCGAGATGGTTTCTCCAAAATGATCTACCCCCTACCTTTAAGAACAATTTGCACACACACACACACACACACACACACACACACACACACACACACACACACACACACACACACACACACACACACACACACACACACACACACACACACACACACACACGCGCCTCACTTATGGTGACCGCATCCCATCCTGGTTGTGCGCGTATATGCTCCATACACTGAAGCAGTGCTTCTCGGGTCTCCCAAACCGCGTTCACAGTTCTGCTTTTAAAGTTCTATCTCACAGCCGGTGGCCGTGGTATGCGTCTCTGTGTTGCCTCTGCAAGAGCTGCAACACATTTTGGAGCACCGCAGAAAAAAGTGGAAAAAGCAGTTAGATCTGCAAAAAACACCTTCAGGATGCTCATCCTTGCTGAACTGCTGCAGGGTCAGGTTTGTAAAGGAATATTTTAGTCTGATGCTTAGCTGACCTGAGAAACTTCACATGAGTTTCTGTGTGGAGGAGGGGGTTTCACTGCCCGCTCAGACAGAGTTTCTTTGTCTGTTCATCTGTAATCGATTAGGGGAAAAGGCGGGCTGTTTAGACCCCTCCTTCAAAAGATATATAGAGATGTTTCTGTCTTTTGTGTTTAGAGTTAATTTTGGCAGCTTACATTGAACAGTGCGAGTTTCTTTGTTAATCCTCCGGCTGTTTGTCTCTCAATAAATATCAGTGTATTGACAGGCGAATCCAGTTTCCCTCATTTCATGATTGGCTCAACATTGCTGCAAAGAAGTTTTTACTTCACAATTGGCGTCGCGAACAATTACCAACAGATCGTCGAGCTGGTGAGTGTAATTTCAAATCTATATTTTGACATTGCCTCGCCAGACTCTGTGATTGACGGTATAAAAATTACCTGTGGAACAGATAGATGCCATTTTTTTGGTTTCCTCTGTGTGTGTGCACGGCAAATATTCGGAGAGACCTTAAAGAGGGCATCAGTAATGTGGAACTTCTGTTCAAAAGAAATGTAAAGATTTGTACTGAAACGAATCGCCGAATTCTGGAGATTTCAACGGTTTAACCAGTTAAATCAACTCGCCTCGACATCTCCCTGTTGCTGCTGTGCGAGGCTGTGGGTAATCCCCCTCCCCCCTGTGGGGAGCAGCACACGAGGAGAAACAAAGCACAGTGTCATATTCTTCTTAAATCGCACCATTATGAGTTTGGAACTAAACAGAACTATTATTAACGGGAAACGTGATACGAAATATTACGTCACGCTGTGTTTCATAATCTGAGGGGTTGTTGAATTTGGCTGTTGTTAAAATAAAGGGTACTGAATTCATTAAAAGTCTCTGCTCTCCGGATCGGGGAGGGCAGAGCACCACTAAATTAGCATAGTGGTTGTTGATTGAGAATAATGTAGTTATTACTTTTCAACATATTCCGTTCTTAGCACTTGTACAAGTATATATGAGTAAGAAGGCACTCATATTAAACAGATATTTCCCTACCCCCGCTGAAGTTTCCCTAATTCGGATTAAATTAAACTGGATGAGATTAGCTGTCACCTGATATTTGTTGCGGGTTCATGTTTGTTTGTATAATTGTTTCGTGTTTGTTTGTCTACCCGCCGTCTTGTGCATGCTTTGTAACAACTAATAATGAATCAGTCCACAGCCAATGTAAAATGAACTAAACTTTAGTTATCTCACCAAAAGTAAATGACAAGAACAAGACTCAGACATAATGATGATTGAACCCTTTTGCACTGTTTCTGCAAAATGAAAACGTTTTCATTATCTATTTCCAACTGTCCAGTGGAATTGGATAATTGATATAAGTTGAAGTTCAATTACAGTTTTTAAATATAGTTGAACATTCTTTATTAAACTGTTTCAAATTATTTCTAGTCATAATCCCCTCCTTTCTCTGCCCTGCTTCGTGCTGCAGAAGAAAAAATAAATATACATTTAAAAAAAAAACGCAAGACACGGGGTCAGAGACAGGCGTGACCTCTGGAAGGAAAAGATAATCTGAAGCAGACCACAGCACGGTGCGTTGGGGGTTTTATGGCCTGAGCACAAAGGAACATCTCATTTCAGCAGTCAGTTTTTTTTTTTTTTTTGGCAGAACTTTTGAGCACTTTGAAAATGTATTTTCATGCCTCTGTGCAAGGCTTAGTCTTTCTATCTGTATAGCCACTGGTGTAAAGTAACTAAGTTCATAAACTCAACAAGTACTATACTTGGGCACAATTTTGAGATACTGGTACTTTATTTGAGTATTTAAAATGTTTTGCTACTTTATTTTTCTACTCCACTACAGTTCAGTGGTACATGGTGTATTTCTACTCCACTACATGTATCTAATACCTTTTAGTTACTTTCAGATGTGGATGAATGATGTGAAATCTAATCAAGTGTTGAATCAGACTTTAGTTCCACCTGGAGTAAATCCACCAGCTACCCTGCAGTATACAAAGTACTTCAAACTAGCTGCACCTTCACCAGCTTTGAGAACACTTTCATGATCAATCATTATAAAACATATCATATATAGTATTCTGAAATAAACCAATCTGCACAGTGACTACTTTTACTGTCGCTATTTTCACTATATTTTGATGACAATACTTTTATACTTTTACTTGAGTAACATTTTGAATGCAGTACTTTTACTGTAACTTAGTATTCCTACACTCTGGTACTTCTACTTGTACTCAAGAACAAGATCTGAGTACCTAAGCTAACGTTAGCCAGAAACCTTCCATTTTGACACACAGAACAATGGGGTAATGTAAAGTAATTCACACAGCCTCTTGATAAAATGGCAGGATTGGCTCCAGGTCGCCCTTTTTATTTGCTACAAGACAAATGTGCCTTTTTTATTTCATACAGTTCAATTTGGATTGAGACAGGGAAATAATCTAAACCTCACGCGTGGCGTTTCACTCTCCAGGGGCGATATAGCGTGTATGTAATTACATTTCAAATACTGATTTGAGCCCCACCACTGTATGGGTTAGCCCTACCATAGATTATCCAACACAAATACTCTGGAGCCGATAAATCAATTAGTTGCTTATCGCGACAGGCACACAATAAAACAGTGGAAACAAACATGTGTTTGACTTTCATTATTTAATGAAACTGTGTGCCCTTTATAGTCTGTGTCCAATATTGTGTATTTGTATATATATATTATATATATCCTAAATATATGCTAAGGTCCCGCTACTGACACGATAGCAGTCACTTCGTGCGCATGTGTGTAATTAAACCCATGATATCAAAATCTCACTCCAGCCAGGTACCCAAAGTTAGCAACCCTGTCCATACCCCAATAATATTTTATTGCAGATCTACATGAATCACACAAACGACCTATTTTGGATTCAAAACGGCAAATTTCCCCAAAAGATGACAAGTTTGCATCCCTGCTTGTTATTGTTTTCATCACAGAGCTGGGAAAATGGTGTATTGATTACTGATCTGTTCAAGTCCAATTTGTTAACTGACTTTAGTTCTAATGTTAATGTTAATTTGATTTCAACCCATAAGTAATTATTTAAATTAACTCAACATTCCACATGATGGATTAGTGTTCCACATTTTTCCCACTAATTTGTTTATGATTAGGCCAATGGTAAAGAGAGACATTGATGACCCTGTGTCTTTTTTGTTAGCACGTGGTTCCATTTTGTCTAATGGCGTTGGACAGCTTCACTAAGAGTCACCCAGTTCTACCCTGCTACAGTCCGGCTGAGTGCAGTCACAGAGATGCTATGGCTGCTCTACATGACATTAATGGTTTGGTCCGAGAATGGACACCATTTCCTGCTCCTAGAGAGAATGACGGGCCTCAAACTGGACTTTACAGCCGTTGATACTGTCTCACGTGGGTCTGCTCCCCCCCACCGAGCCATGAACTGGAAGCTTGACGTCTGCTCTGAACACTTGGAACTGTCACACCAGCACCAACCCTTGGGTCAGTTAGATGAGACTAACGGCTTCACTTAGGGCATATGGGTCAGAAATATGACTCTCGTTACCATGGAGTGGGTTGTTTGTTTTTTAAGGCTATTCATACTGCTATGCAGAGTGAAGAGCCCCTACTATTTTAAAAATAGGCCTAATGTCAGGGGCCTCTTACTGTCTACTTCTGCATGTATTCACGTTATATGGACCATGTTTCCACCTGTTGAAACTAGGGCTGCACGGAACTCAGGCTACAATACAACCATTTTGTTCTGCTCTAACGATTCAATTTATAGATTCTACATCAAAATAGTTCGTTTTTATTGTTTCCAATGATAACGTCACCTTAAGTGGAGGAATGCAAACCTGTTTTAAAATGTAAGGTTTTGAATTTCTTTGACATTTCTCAGTAATGACACCCTCAGACGCCCACTATCATTTATGCCAGTGGTTCCCAAACTTTGTTGTGCCCAAGGCACACCAAAGGACAAGTAAAAATAAAAATCTCAAGGCACACCTATTGCGAAAAAATAGCCCTTATAACACGTGTTATCACTCATATTATGTAAAGTATTTGTCAATGTGCATAATTATTTACTAATGCCAAATAAAATGTGACAAAGACAACTATATTACGAAATATTTCCCAAATTAATTTGAAACTTTATCAAATTAGGCTTCATCAAACCAGCAACACACTCATTTACACCAGACAGGTCACAAAATAGAAAATGAGGCAAAGGAAACTCAGCAGAAATTCAGCACAGACAACTGTCAATGCAAGGAAGCTGCATTGTCCATGGTCCTGAACTACAAATTACAAATTATAAATGTATTACTTTAAAAATGTAATATATTACACTACTTCGTTACTATCTACATAAAGTAACTCGTTACTTTACTCGTTACTTTACTCGCCGAGCACGTACAAACTGCGCATGCGTGAGTGGCAATAACTTTCCTTACCAGCAGGCGGCGGTAGTCAAGCCCCCAGAAAGTGCGCCGGACTCAGATGAAAATATTCGTGCTGGCCAAACGGCGCTACTACACTTCCGTTTTGTTGCCAGGCCCGGAAACACTTTTCCCATTGACTTACATGGGGAAAGAGTGGTCTGTAACTCGTTGGATAATTTTTTTAACTAAATAAACTACCCAGTATGAACACTTGTATAGCCCTTATTAAAAACATTCGTTCCTCAAGTTGTAAAATGTGCTAATAACGTTATTCTGAGAGTTATTTCCCTCTGCATTATGAACGCGCATCTAATCCACGGGACCGCGCAGCCCGGCACGTTCATGTTACGTGTCCCGACCAATCAGAGCACACTGTGCTCACAGGGAGGGTGGGGCTGGAGCTATTGGAGCTACAACGAGCCGTTAAAGGCAGAGTGAAATTCAGTGAATACACGTAGTTTACAGAGATGCTGTTTGAGAAACCAATGTGAGTTGCGTTTATCTTTACCCATGGATGCACAATAAGAAAGGACCCATATCGTCTCACTGCCATCCCACGGAGCTGTAATAATGGATATATTGCACATGTTTGCTGTAATTCATTGTCATACTACATGGGCTGTATGATTAAATCTTGTACCGTAAATGTTGTATTAAATAGAGTTAATATTACCGATATCACTAGATCATTACTAGCTAACCGCTAGCTGCTAACTGCCGCCTCGTTCATATCAAATCCATGATAACAACAATCCATTACCATGCTGTCATGAACGCGCGGTGCTGTTACGTGTACGCAAATTGACGTGCTTGATGTGAACGAGCATTTTGGTTAAAGTTGCGCATGCTCTATGAGTGCACATACGGGTACTTCTCAGGCATGCTGGGTAATCTGTGACGTTTCACTCTCAAAAGTTGGGCCATTTTATCATCATGCGCTAATGAGCAGCTCTCATAGGAATGAATGAGGCCCCGCCTCCCACGCTGTGTCTAGTTCTTATTGTGCATCCATGGCGGTAGTGTGTATTTGTCATTCAATACAGGCAACAACCGGAAGACAGAGAAGAAGAACAGACTGCGTGATATAAAAATAATGGGCATACCTCCACCCCTCGAGAGTTATCACTGACTCAGCCATGTTTATGCAGCACTGCACGTGGAGATGTGGACGCGCAAGTCGCGCAGATTACGTACATATAAACCTACAAAGTACTGATATAGTAAATTTAAAAAAAAAAAAATTATTTTTTATTTTTGTGTAGTTGTATATTGCAATAATAACGTATGGTTGTCACAAAATCCCACGGCACACCCGGACTTGCCTCACGGCACACCAGTGTGCCGCGGCACACCGTTTGGTAACGGTGGTAACTCAGATGCTTACATGGACTTGTATGTTTTTACTTCATATCTAACAGAAGTAAGAGAGAAAGAGATGAGAGTGAGATGAAGAAGAGAGAGGGATGAGAAAGAGATGGGGAAGTGAGTAAAGAGGGATAGGAAGAAGAGAGAGGGATGAGAAAGACAATAGAAAGAGATGGGGAAGTGAGTAAAGAGGGATAGGAAGGAGGAGAGATATTTGCGAGTTGCATACTGACTCTGAGTTTTCTCGATTAATAGCTTATATAGACAATACCATGCTTAAATAGACTCCTAAGTTATTATTTCATATGTGACAATATGTGAGAAAAGAGAGGGAAGAGTCAAATTATATTGAGAAATTGATCAATTGATTTCATATTGGAACATTCATTTCTCAAACCTATGTTTTATGGAAGAGGAAATGTACTTCTGATAAACTAATCCTTGATCAAACGGTAAATGGTGAATTAATATAACATTTAGAATCATTGAGAAAGGGTTATTCCACAGGGACTAGCTCACATTTAACTTAAAATAACATTTCTCTGCTTTGGACTGATGAGTATATGATTCTTGCATGTTAAATGATTAACACAAACCTTACATTTATAATGTGCATGTGTTAGGAAGGCTCCCAAATCATTCTGAGGGGGCCTATCCTATTTTTGTAATTGAATGATAATGTGCTAATCCATTACCTTGAGTTGTCTGCACTCAGGAAAACATCCCTATCAAGTGTTAAACAGCTCTGAAGGCGAAGGGTCAGAGAGAGAATCACACTCTGTGGCTGCAGAGAGCAATTTATCCACGGGCAAGGAGGTCGTTCGAGATGAGAGGATTCTAATCTTCAACTTTCTGATGAGATGGGATGCTTCTTCATCTTTCTGCTCGGTGGGCTCAGGCAGACAACTCTACAGGACGAGCGATGGTTTCAGAGGCAACTGGATGCGCCACTTGGAATAGGCAGGTGCTCTGCTCTCAAGCAGATAGCAGAAAGAATACAGGCAGATGAGCCTCTGTTTCACTGGGAGATCACAAAGTGCTCACTGAATGAGCCACAAAAGCAGAGCAATTGGGGGGAATTGAGATATGGCGCTCTGATGAAGAAGAGTTTTGAGCCAATCAGCACCTCAGTGCTAATCTACAGTATCAGGATGCCTTTACACACCAGACATTCTGTGTCATAAAGAGAGGAGGAAAACATGTTCTTCTAGCTCTGATACAAAGATAACATTTGAATTGAATGATCAGATGATTACAGATGTACAATTAATGATTGTTTTTGTATTCCCAATGAACAGATATGTGTTAAATAGTGGTGATAAATATATTTTGTCAGATCAGATTACACTTTCACACTAAACAAATTAATTAATTGATATTTTCAGATTTATAAAGTATTGAACAATAAGATATTTCTAATATTATAACAGACAATGTTACTATCCTTAATCATTATCAGGTAAAACAGATGTTTTGATATTGATTACAGTTGATACTCTGAATAAAGAACAGATGTTTTGATTTTTCTTTTTCAGGTCGTTATACAATGAAATGTTTGATTCTTCAGATTGTTAAACATCTTGAGAATTGTTTAGTTTTCCCTTCAGATTTTGAGATGACATAATGATTGATAGTTGAAGTAATGTAATTAATTAAATATCATGCCTTACTCTTGAATACAGCGTAATGAAGTAAACGTAAAGTAATGTTAAAGATTGAGGACACTGTAACTTTACAGATTACAGATTGATCGATCACTGTGAATTTATACCTTAACTAGGAACCTTAGCTGGATCTCTCATGATTCTGATTTATACCTCAATTGGATTTATTATAAATCCTAAATTATAATTGTGTTTTTAATAAGTAATTGCCTTGAAGTAAATCTTTGAGATGTAAGCTGATTTAGAATTTGTGTTTGATGAATGAGATTAACTGAGTGATAAATGATAAAAGATCTTATTTTTGAAACATATATTTTGCTATAATATTGTTGTATTTCACGTGTTTATTATTGTGCTTTTTGACAAATGATGCCAAACACTGAAGAGAGAGGATTTTTATTATGATTGACTGTGTTCAATCATGGTGATTGAAGTGTTTTCAATCTTGTTCTACTTTTGATGTAATTAATGTGAGTGAGCCCACACAACTCTGAAGACGCTTATTGATTTAAGTATTGACTGAAATATTCTTTAGACTAATGTTAATTGATTATCATAAATTGATAAAAGGGTGGATCTGTAAAGGAATATTTTAGTCTGATGCTTAGCTGACCTGAGAAACTTCACATGAGTTTCTGTGTGGAGGAGGGGGTTTCACTGCCCGCTCAGACAGAGTTTCTTTGTCTGTTCATCTGTAATCGATTAGGGGAAAAGGCGGGCTGTTTAGACCCCTCCTTCAAAAGATATATAGAGATGTTTCTGTCTTTTGTGTTTAGAGTTCATTTTGGCAGCTTGCATTGAACAGTGCGAGTTGCTTTGTTAATCCTCCGGCCGTTTGTCTCTCAATAAATATCAGTGTATTGACAGGCGAATCCAGTTTCCCTCATTTCATGATTGGCTCAACATTGCTGCAAAGAAGTTTTTACTAGAACAAGGTTCAGTTGGTGGGCGTAGCAGTGAACAAACTGAGCGTTTGGGTACGTCTCCTTCATCACCGTCTGTACCCCGCGCACGTTACCGCTCATGACGGCCGCCCCGTCATAGGTCTGAGCGATTAGCTTTTCTTTCAGCTTCAGGGGTTCCAGAACAGTCTTGATGCTGTTAGAGAGACCTACACCAGTTGTGTCCTTTACTTCCACAAACTCCAAAAAACGCTCTGTAACTGTGAGGTCAGGCATAATGTATCGCAGCACAATCACCATTTGCGATTTACAGGAGACATCGGTTGTCTCGTCGGCCTGAACGGCAACAAATTATGTGTTGTCCACTTGCTTGGCTATTTCCTCCCTGTACACATCCTACATGCAGTCCAAGAGTTCATTCTGTATGGTGCTTGATGTCCCTTTGAAAACAAGCTGAGCTTCGTAGTGCCGTCGAAGCCTGGAATCGCCCTCACACATTGTCTCGAAAATTTACCTGAATATCCCTGGATTCAGAGAGTCCGCCGACTCGTTGTGGCCCCGCAGTGCTGTCTCACATTTCCCACACAGTTTAATACAGGTGATGATCCGACCAAGCACGTACCTGTTTTCTTCCACCTTCCTATTATGATCATCAATGCAGCGTCTGTAGGCGCTGTCAATCTGAGCTGCAACATTCACCCTTCCAAGTAATCCCAATTTTACGGCATTTTCCAAATGACTGTTGCTGCTCTCATGCTTCATTGTCCTCTCCGAAAGATGCTTTAAGTCCTTGTAACCTGTCCTCGACCAAGTACCTTGATCTTCACCAAAAAGCAGGCAAGGAAAGCAAAAGAGGGAATTCTTCTGGATGCTCGCCGTTAGCCATTTCTTTTTAGCAAACCACTCAGCGTTAAACCCACGTTTCACTTTGCCCGCAGTCTGGACCATTTGGAAATCCGGTGGATGGTGGGCACCGAGGCGCTTTACCTCCAGTTTCTCTCCGAGACTAAGTGTCTCAAATGTGTGCTCCAGTAAATGGTCAACTTCATTCATTTTCTTTCAGTTTTTTACTTCTTTTAATCGCTGGTGATGTTAGCTATATGCTGCTCTCTTGTCTCCTCTTCAAACTACACGTGACGTTTCGCAGCACTGCACACGTGACGTACTTACAGCCAATCAATTCTGAATTATGTGAGATGACGTATGGTGGGGATGGCAGCTCAATGCCCCTATGGTCATTATTTGTTTGCCACACACATTAAATAG
This sequence comes from Gymnodraco acuticeps, assembly GCF_902827175.1. NCBI lineage: Eukaryota > Metazoa > Chordata > Actinopteri > Perciformes > Bathydraconidae > Gymnodraco > Gymnodraco acuticeps. The sequence goes on from NW_022990894.1 coordinate 256,517, forward strand.
AAAAATACTCTGAGCATGCGCAGTGTAATTTTTACAGTCACCGTTCACTTAGACAGTGAGAGGGAGGGGCAGGATCGGGTTTTGTCCCACATGGCTCTAAACAGCTCAAAACGGCAATGTAGACACTAATTAGAAGAACACAGACTAAAAAAGCAATTTCCAGACGAATCAGATGATTAAACATATATATATATATTTTTTTGTAATCATTATTTGTAATACTTTCTGCTGACACTAGGTGTGCTGTCCCCTAATGACCCGTCGCCACTGCCTGTGTGGTAGTCTGGTCAAAAGTGGTCTTCAATGGCATTAAAACGATAACAACGATGCTGAAGTTAATCCATAGGTTAATCCAATGTGTCTGTGTCCCTTTGAAATGATTTCTGATAATCCATGAGCAATAAATCAGCTTTTCGGTTTTGAAATGTCAGACCTAGAGACAGCTTCACTGTGGAGCAAAACTGTGTGAGCGAAGCGCCATCTTTTTTTTAACATGAGTGTATGCGGGGAGATTTCCTTTCGATTCTATTGGCTCTAACGGTCAGAAAGAGATGTCACATGTCAAAATCGAAGAAGGAGGGCCAGAGATGAGGAAAATCCACCCAAATGACACCAGAAGTGTTTTTTTTGGTGCTAAATCTGTCTAAAAAGGTCATATTTCACTTGTTTTGCATCAATCTTGATACAGGGTACTTATTATATGTTGTAGTTTGGATTCCAAATGCTTTTAGTCTACCATACCATCATCCAAGGGTGGTTTTCACTATAAGTAATTATTATTTTTTGGACGGACTGTGTTCAAGCTGAATTTACTTTAAAATAAAAACATCTATATTGATTCTGACACTTCTACATCCAACTCACAGGTGTAACCTTGCTTTGAGAAAAAAGATTATTAATTTAACCCTTTTAGAAGAAAATATATGGTCATTTGTTCTGGGAATGTCATTTTCGAGTCTGAGAACTGAAAAACAGGCTTGGGGCTTAACAGGTTAAGAGGTTAATCACCGAAAAATGCAATTACGATAGAAATTGTCCCCTGTCAAAAGTTTCTATGGTGTACTACTTAAGCTCAAGGTCATGGCTTCTTTATTTGTTTTTTTCGAGAGGTTTTGACAATTCTTCATAATTTATTGGGTCTTTAAGAATTCAAAAATTGCCTGAACAATTTATCAGATGTTATGATAGTGATTAACTACCATAATGTTCGAAGCCTTTACGCGCTTGTAAAATATTTCGAATGGATCCATGTTTCTTAAAGATTTACAATTTAAAAAATGTTACACATTGCTGAGTTGCATCTTAAATTAATATTAATATTTCCAACTCTTACATGATGTATACCCCTTTTATGTGGCATATACTATTTACTCTTTTATATCCTCTATACCCTGCCCTTCTAAAAACAGAGAATAGTAAGGTGTAAAAGGTTTTGGGTTTTCAAAGTCTCTGTTAACTAACTCAAACTCTGTTTTCTGTCCCACAGACGGAAGAGCGCAGCAGACGATGCTCTAAAACACCAAAGAAGTGTCTTGTTTTCCTCTGCAAAGACCCGAGAAATCAAATATATCGGGAAGAGGCAAGACCGGAGCTCAGCTCCCATTGGCTCACACATAACTCGAGCCCTGCATGCGGCGTCTCGTCGCTACGGTTCTCTCTCTCTGTGTTCCTGAGAAAGTGTGTGTGAGCTCCAGCTCTACTGATCCATCATCTGTGTGTCTGGATAAACCTCTGAATGGACTCTGTGCTCTTTTTTCTGGAGCGTTTACCTCAGACTATAGGAGCTAGCTTAGCATGCTAGCTGGAAACACGTTAGCAACACTAGTCAGATTGAGAGTTTGACGGAGAGGGAAACGGTGTGTTTAACGGAGTCTGCAGGGAAAGGTGATCTAGGAAACATGAGTAAAGTCCAGATGCTGCTGTCGTTGAAGAAGCAGCGACTCACTGCTGCTGCTGAAGAGATATTTGCTCTGTTTGAACAAACGATAGCAGAGCTCGATGAGGAGCTGTCTCTTTCCAAAGAGGAGAACGAGAGACTCCAGAAACTACTGGACGCTGTTTTACAGCCTCAGCTTCGGATACACAGAGCAGATGTCCAGCAGCTGGTGGTGGTTAAAGAAGAGCCTCTCCCTGACCAGCAGGAGGGGAGCACCAGTCTGGACCAGGAGGACCCAGAGCCCCCCCCACACATTAAGCAGGAACAGGAGGGAGAGCAGCTTCAGGAGCCGGAGGAGGCTGATATCACCAAGTCCACTTTCACTCCTGACCCTGTGAAGAGTGAAGATGATGAAGAGAAACCTCAGTCCTCTCAGCCTCATCAAAGACAAACTGATCACATGGAAACAGAAGCTGATGGAGAGGACTGTGGAGGACCAGAACCAGCCAGGAACTCAGATCCAGAGAGCAGTTTACAACCAAAGACTCAGGACCCCACTGGAGACTCTTCTGAAGACACTGATGACTCTTCTGAATCTGACACTGAAGACAGTGCTGATTGGAAGGAGACCAGAGAACCTGCCTCAGGCTCAAACTCACTGAAAAATAGACAAGAATCTGTCAGTGATCCCCGACGTAGTGCTGAAAAGAAACCATTCAGCTGCTTAGTCTGTCAGAAAGCTTTTAGATATAGAAAAAAACTAGATCAACACATGAGAGTCCACACAGGAGAGAAACCCTTTCGCTGCTCAGTCTGTGAGAAAACTTTTTCACGGAGTGGAAATTTAAAGAAACACATGAGAGTCCACACAGGAGAGAAACCTTTTCGCTGCTCAGTCTGTAAGAAAGCTTTTTCACAGAATATACATTTAAAGACACACATGAGAATCCACACAGGAGAGGGAGCACACAGCTGCTCAGTCTGTGAGAAAGCTTTTTCATGGAGTGGAAGTTTAAAGAAACACATGAGAGTCCACACAGGAGAGAAACCCTTTCGCTGCTCAGTCTGTAAGAAAGCTTTTTCACAGAATATACATTTAAAGAAACACATGAGAGTCCACACAGGAGAGAAAGCATTCAAATGCTCAGTTTGTGAGAAAGCTTTTTCACAGAAGGAAACTGTAAAGGAACACATGAGAATCCACACAGGAGAGAAAGCATTCAAATGCTCAGTTTGTGAGAAAGCTTTCTCACAGAGTGGAAGTTTAAAGAAACACATGAGAGTCCACACAGGAGAGGAAATATACAGCTGCAATGTTTGTGACAAAAGATTTAAATGGCATGGTCGTTTCAGAAGGCACAAGTGTGTTGGTCGCCAGTCCTCACAGCTTAATGAAATTCAAACAGGATAACGGAGAGGCAGAGCCTCCAATCAGCAGCTCAGCTGAACACATGGAAACAGAAGCCGATGGAGAGGACAATGAATAATTATGACAGTTCACACGTGAGAGAAATCTGTCTGTGGACAATATGTTTCATGTTTTTGTCATTCTGATGTATACGTTAACCACTGACTGTTGATGAACCACTGCTCATTTAAGGTGGACTGACCTTTACAATGGACCAGCTAGTCTTAGTGTCTGTTGAGAGCTTCATAGTATGTTGAATACTTAAAACGAAAGTTAGTTATAATCAATTATATTCTTGTATAACCCACAATGAAAATGCTTCATATTTTAGGTTTTTCTATATTTACAGCATAAACAAAACACCAGTGGTTTGTTAAGTTGAGTGTAAGACCTATAAATGATGTATGCCTTACTCTCTGATAAGAGAGTAGGCAGTTTTTTCACTCTCCTCTGACAGCAGTTCACAGGGAGGGGGGCTCCTGACTTAAGGAGAAACACATTGAGGCCTCAAAAAGGTGGTTATGTCTAGGGCTGAACGATTAATCGATTTTAAATCGAAATCGCGATTTTAAATGATGCGATTATCAAATCGCAAAGCCTTCGATTTTATTTATTTATTTTTTCACAATTTTTGTAATTGTTTTATTGTGTGTCAGTCATCCACACCAATCAGAAGTGCTGTGCTCCACATGTACCAGCCATTGTTAATCAATCAGAAGTAGCCCATGATAGAAGGTGATAGACAGATTGATCCAATCACCTGCCAAGTGCTTCTGAAAGTGCCTGCCCTTTCCAAATGGCTTCCAATGGAGCTTTAGATGCTTTGGTGAAACCAACCATCTGAGTCAGGTTAGCAATGCTCCATCACATGTTTCTATTACAGGGTGAAGCTTGACTTTAAAGCAACCCAACGGAAGTTTCATGTAAGTTTAGCTCTTTCACTCGTAGCTCGGGCTGCGGGGGTGCTAGAGACGGGAGCACGTTGATACGACCTTCCTAGCCGGAATTATGGCCGCATTTTACAATAAACTTCCGTTGGGTAGCTTAAAAACAAATATCGCAAATCGCAATCGTAATATTTGTCAGAAAAATCGCAATTAGATTTTTTTTTCCCAAAATCGTGCAGCCCCAGTTATGTCATAGCCATAGAATATGTCTGGTCATGTCCTTTTTTTTTTTACACAAACATGGGAAGGTGTGTCTTATGCCATAGCCAATAGAAGATGTTGGTTGGGAATAGAGGAGGTGTTTTTTTGGGGTTTCGATCCGGTTTTTTGAGCATAAAGAGACTGGTTTTTTGAGAGAGCGCGAGAGAGAGGGGGAAACCCCTGGTACACTCTCTCCCGGTAGGCTCTGGCCCTAGGAGCTGGGTAAATAGCTCTCGGTAAGGTTGCCTGGAAGACGTAATTATTACGTACAGGATCTTAGAGCTAATCATTTTAGTTAGACCTTGCCTGGAAGACGTAATTATTACATACAGGATCTTAGAGCTAATAATTTTAGTTAGACCTTGCCTGGAAGACGTCATTATTACGTACAGGATCTTAGAGCTAAACATTTTAGTTAGCCCTGCCTGGAACACATGAAAATGTATCAGGATTTTAGAACTAATTAGAAAACCTACGCCATCACGAGGAAATTCCTTTTGAATTTCGTCGGAAGACTTTAATGGGAGAAATATGAATTAAGGTTTTAGATAAAAATATAACCCCAGCATGATATGTTTCGTATGATTATAATGTGTTAAAGAGAGAAGGTAAAAACCCTGTATTAGTTTGGACCTAATTTTCTTCAAATGAACTGATCCCACCTTTTTGGACTGGGACAACTAAAAGGACATCTGTGCTCTCCTCTCCTGCTTCAAATGTAAGACTGCACCCTGCCACACTCACATTTAGGTAGGACCACACCTCATTCACTGATACCAAAATCCTTCGGGATCCCTTAAACAGATTAAAAAGAGTTGTCTGAATTGAAACAGCAGCTAATTGAACCTGGTTCTTCAGGAGTTAATAGAGGTGAGATCTTGCTGACCTTGGTGGATCTGAGCCAAGCAGTAAACTTACATAGACTCAATAACTTCGGTCAGGTCAATTAGTAGGTCAGAATAATTTACCGGAATAAATTATCAGGACCTCACCAACTCTAAACATGTCTTAATGCAAACGTTTTGTAAAATGACGCTAGACCAACAACGTGCTGTTGGGCTGGGTGCTCTCTGCAGGACGGTGTCTGTACTCAAAGGTTGTTTATGGTATTAGAGCTTCACTCTGCTTTTGTTGTCCAAACGACGCCAACAGAGCGATACGTCTTCTTTCCAGCAGATGGCATACATGTTACATCATCCAGTTCAACTGTCATCCACATAGTAATGATTCAAAACAGCAATATGTGAGACATGGCTATTGACTCACAATCTCAACAGAATGTGAAGAGGTTGCAGTCTTGCGGTTATGTCCAAGATGTTGTTTTTTGTTGTTGTAAGAGATAATAGGGATTGATGCAGAAAATAACCAGAAGATAGTCTGGATAGAGCCTTCAAAGAACCAGAAAGCGTTTTGAAGATTATTAGGGATATAGAAAGAATACAAATATTACAAATTATTATATTTTTTGCAGTGTCAACATCTACAAATGTAAAAGTATTCATTTATTAATAAATCATATTTATGTTATAATTATATATTTTTCAATTTGTTCATCACCTTAGTATTGAAGCTGATAAAGTTGGAGCTATTTTTAATAGCAGTATTGGTTATGCTGCTTGGTAGTTTATTTTTTGTTGAAATACGAAATAATTCACGAGTTGATTTTATTTTTTATAAAAATCAGAATCTGTAAAATAAAATTGTGCCAGAAAAAGACCGGAGGAAAGGCCCGAGCCAAGGCTAAGACCCGTTCCTCCTGGGCCGGGCTCCAGTTCCCCGTCGGCCGTGTCCACAGGCATCTGAGGAAGGGTAACTACGCCCACCGTGTCGGTGCCGGAGCCCTGGTGTACCTGACCGCTGAGATCCTGGAGCTGGCTGGAAACGCCACCCAGGACAACAAGAAGACCCGGATCATCCCCCGCCACCTGCAGCTCGCCGTCCGCAACGACGAGGAGCTGAACAAGCTGCTGGGAGGAGTGACCATCGCTCAGGGAGGCGTGCTGCCCAACATCCAGGCTGTGCTGCTGCCCAAGAAGACCGAGAAGGCCGCCAAGAAGTGAAGACCCTGACCCCGCTTCAATAAACACCAAAGGCTCTTTTAAGAGCCACACACTTCTGTCCAGAGAGCTTTCCTTCATCGAACCTGTGCCTCTATTATATAGTGTTGAAGAGAGGATAAGTGTATGTTCCTTATTTGTGATTATATTCTATAAACTATGAAATCTCAAAGCTTTTATCTGGGTTTCCAAGCAGTCTGTAAACCATCACATCTACTTTATTGTCAATCTTTCATTTTCCGTTTCCTACAATCCAGTCAGAGGAATACAAATATATATATATATATATATATATATATATATATAAACGTGCATATAAATATATATATACAGTATAAACATATTTATACACGATCTATTCATGTTTTTATGACACTCATATTACTGCTAATATAGATCATGTTTAATAGACTTTAAAGTGTCTAAATACCTGTCACTTGAAGAGTAATCAGGGTCCTTACTAAAATATAAAAAGTTACCAGAAAACAAAAAACCCTAACCAACCAAAAGTACTAAAAATGCGGAAGGATCCCGAGCTGGACCGTGGTCAGTGAAGGTCCTCATGTGGTTCTCCTTTACATCCGCAGATACGATTTAAAATCTGTCGCTAGTCGCAGTCAACTTGTCAAAAATGTCTGGAAGGGGAAAAGGAGGACATTTGAATCATCAACTTTATTGTCAATCTTTCAGTTTCCGTTTCCTAAAATCCAGAGGAATACAAATATATATATATAAACGTGCATATAAATATATATATATATATATATATTGTGGTGACACGTTATTGGACATAATTCACCCCCCCGGGTCCAGACGGCGTTTATGGAACGCCCTTTGCGCCACAATTCGTGCGTTCATTCGCGCAGATTAACGGGGAGGTCCGTTTATTCGCGCGAAACTACGCGCGAATAAACGGGGAGGTCCGTTTTATAAACGGGGAGGTCCGTTTAAGTTCAAAGTCTCAGTAACCAATCAGTGAAGAGCAAAACCAGACCAAAGCAATCTGTAGATGAAAAGTTCCTGACATTGTGAGGCTGTAAATTGTACGTTATTCCAGATTCAGGGGACTATGTATTAATTTGGCTTTCAATATAATAAATATATCAATCAATATAACCTGCCTTCATTGTCTTTTAAAATAAAATCGCCTTACCTTATTTTACTGAAGTGAAGGGTATTTATGTCTCCTTAAATCACCTTTTAAATGTACTTCTTATAACATGGCATGGTGTAACATATCAAAAATGTTCAGTCTCTGGTCTTGCTAGAAATGCAATGTCACTCACCTTAGACTTAGAGCACTGTCTTATGAGATACTTAGCTTGGAAATCAGATTTTTGGAAAACTTAAAAACTCTTGTGAAAACACAGATGTACTCATGTCATGCATTTTTTGGGGTGTTTCAGATGTGGTTTACCAACGTTTTTGGTTCACAAACGTAGTGAAATATGTGAATTACACTATAGGCCAATATAAATGTGTTGTTCATGTCTAAAACGAAAATGTGTAAATTAGAATTTGGAGTAAAATAGTTCTATCACTCTACTTTCACCACAGAAAAGTTACATCAGGACTGATTCATATTCCATACTGAGGTTCATGTGATGTGTACAAATACAGATTGAGCATTACAACTTTTTTTTTCAACCAAATATTTATGTTAACATAAGAAACTGTAAAATCTCAATATTTACAATACAGGGTTCATACAATTTTTAACCAATGATTTTAAATGACTCTTTCATGTGGCTAGCATGCACTGCCTCGCCCATATTCGAAATATTGAATATGTTACAACACAGTTTGCATTTAGCACGTCTTGGGTCAATGTCTTTTGATAACCACAATTGGTACTTATTCTTTAGAAGCCATACATTGTTGAAACTGCACTTCCCTGGCATCTTTATATCAAATAGTAGCTCCTGTAGACTAGAGGGCGTGATTGTAAACATCTCTCACCAGCTAAATACTGCCACAGTTGCCATTTTACGTTTCATTATACGATACAGTATTTATTATCATTATAGTATTACTATTTCAGCGATTAGATAACATATACATTATATTTGATGCAACTTTAGTTATATTTCCATGACTTTTCCAAAACTTTGGGAAAAATATTGCATTCCATGACTTTTCCAGGTTTTTAATGACTGTACGAACCCTGACAATATCAGAACTTTCTCAACCAACTATTCATTATAAACGTAAAGACAGGGGGAGCAGTGCCATGGTCTTTGTCTTTCTTCCAAGACAGTGGGTCTGGCTGCTGTGCAGGTGGGGGTGATGGTGCATGGGCTGCTGGTGGCTGCTGGTGGCTGCTGGTGGCTGTGTCGGCGGGAGGGAGGTGTGCTAGGCGAGACTTCTTTGCTGGCTGGGTTGATCGTGATGGCTGTGGTGGTGGCCTTTGTACCGAGGTGTATCTTAATCTTGTGGCAGGCACAGATGGAGATGGAGGCTGCTGTAGTGATACTGCTCCTCTGGTCCTTGGTGGTGATGGCTCTGCATTGCTGCCTGAGAACATGCACAGCTTGAAATACTATTAATATCTGCATGAAGTTTAAAAAATGCTCTTATTTCTTTTACTAATTACAATGCTTTTCAACATGTATCTATCCATTTTCATTCAGTCTTCATACGCGATGCTGTTTCTTGGTGAGCTTGACAGTAATTCTTGACTCCAATGGGGTGAAGAGGCTAACATTAAGTTTCTACTGTTATCTCTGGATGTTCTCAGACATCTAGGATATGTTCTTGTGAGTACCTGGGCAATTCAGGGTGGGAATTTCACGACGGCCACGACGGCCATGGCCGTCGCCCCGCACTTTGGCCGTTATGCCCTGTGAAAAAAAATGCAATTCACGGCCAAAGTGGCCTTTGTGCCCCTGTCAAAAGTTCCAGTGTAAACAACGCTAGTGAAGTCATACTAGTGCGCGCAGTAGGATAGTCCTGTTCTAAATGTACCTTAGAGGAATATTTTTCAAGTTTTTAATACTCTTATCAACATATGAGTGGACAAATATGCTTTATGCTAATGTTTATTATCATTTGAACAATGACAAATATTCTCATGAATATTAAACACAACAACCTGGCACCTCTCTCATACAATAATACAATACAAATGGTGTGTGTGTGTGTGTGTGTGTGTGTGTGTGTGTGTGTGTGTGTGTGTGTGTGTGTGTGTGTGTGTGTGTGTGTGTGTGTGTGTGTGTGTGTGTGTGTGTGTGTGTGTGTGTGTGTGTGTGTGTGTGTGTGTGTGTGTGTGTGTGTGTGTGTGTGTGATGGATCGTTGGAGCTATGTGCAACTCAAGGCATATGCTCGAACGGGAGCTGCCTGGACGCTGCAATCATGTTGCGCGCACTATCCGTGCTGAGTGTGCTGACTTCTCGTACAATGTCCCACTGTCTGGCTTCCTGCATAAAGTCAAGTGCTCGGCGCAGTTGTGGCGAAATGTTTTCATTTAAACAGCTTCTTGTATCCGTTAGCGCAGCTAGCTAGCACCAGATGCTAACAACAACAATGCACGTAAGGTCTCTCTCTCGTTCGCTCAGGCCACACATACACACACCCTCCCGGTCCTCCCAATGGCCAGTCGGTGCCTGCCGGTGAGCGTGGAAGTGTGGTCTGCCACAAGCGGGCAGCAGGAGCGGGGCTGTCAGCATCAGCTTGTAGATGGTATTTTAAAATCGATGCGCTCTGAAACTACGGGGCGGCCGAGGAAAAAAAATACACATGCGTTAATCGCGTTAAAATAATTAGTGGCATTACAAAAAAATTGCGTTAACGCGTTATTAACGCGTTAAATTGACAGCCCTAATATATATATATATATATATGTGTGTCCCCTCTTCCTTCACAAGCACTATATCAATATATAATACTATTCTGAAGCATGCAATGAAATAGAAGCAGAAAATGCTGCAGTGTTTGTGATGAACCTTTGTATACATTTCTGAATAAGTCTCAGAACCATTTTGTGGTACAATTAATTTGATATGGTTGGATATAGTTTTCAGCTGGAGCAACACTAATACTGAGGCTGATACCCTCCCATTTCTTTGCCGTGAAACGCAGAAGACAGACTACCACCTTAATTTGAGGGTGAAGTGTCTTGCCCAGGGACACAACTACATGTTGACTGCAGTGGGATTCAAACTTGCTATCACCTGATTCGAAGTCCAGTACACTATCCACTGAGCCACAGCCCCGCATTAAATACAAAGATTAAAAGTCATTCAAAACAGATAATAAAAAAAGCTGGAGAGAAAAAAATTCCACTCCGAGACTCGAACCCGGCCATCTCGAATGTCTGACCCACACTTAGAACATTACTCTACAAGCAGATTGTAGTAATTTTACACCCACGCAGAGCATGGTCGAAGTGCGCATATTTTACGTACTTAATCATGGGCAGTAACTACAGACCCATAGCATTAACATCACACTTGTGTAAATGGATGGAGAAGATGATAGTGGATAGACTATCACATGTCTTAGAACAAAGAGGGTTACTGAGTGTAACGAGTGGTGTCATACATGTTGTATTTAATATGTTAATATATTGTTTAATGTTACACTTCATACAAGTCACGACTGTTTGCAGTTAATGTCGTTGCCGTGTGTAACGTTAGTTTATATAATGTGCAGCGCTTCAAACAGTGTGCTGCCTTAAAGGCATTTTATAATGTTATAATTTGTTTGCGGTTCAAAAAGTCACCACTATCTATCTGAACGCTCTCAGTTTGTACGTGTCAATGATGAATCTTCCACGCAAACCAAAGTTAGCCATGGAGTGCCACAGGGCTCAGTGCTCGGACCTATTTTGTTCACATTATATATGCTTCCGTTAGGCAATATTATAAGGAATCATTCTGTACATTTTCATTGTTATGCGGATGATACTCAACTATATTTATCAATCAAGCCTGATGAAATTAATCATCTAAATAAAATGCAAGACTGCCTTAAGGACTTAAAAACGTGGATGACCTTAAACTTTTTGATGTTAAACACGACCATAACTGAAGTTATTGTACTCGGCCCGAAGAATCTACGAAACAAATTATCTAAGGATATACTAACTATGGATGGCATTAATTTGGCCTCCAGTGAGACTGTAAGGAATATTGGTGTTATATTTGATCAGGATTTATCCTTTAACGCCCACATAAAATCAATCTCAAGGACCGCCTACTTCCATCTACGTAACTTTGCAAAAATCAGGCATATCTTGCCTCAAAACGATACAGAGAAACTAGTCCATGCATTTGTTACTTCAAGGCTGGATTATTGTAACTCTTTATTATCAGGGTGTACCAAGAAGTCAGTCAAGTCGCTTCAGCTGATTCAAAATGCTGCAGCTCGTGTACTAACCAGAGTTAGGAAAAGGGACCACATTACTCCTGTTCTGGCTGCCTTACACTGGCTCCCTATAGAACACAGGATAGAATTTAAAATTATTCTTCTCGCCTACAAAGCCCTTAATGGGCAGGCGCCATCTTACCTTAATTAACTCATTATACCCTACAGTCCTACTAGGGCATTGCGTTCCAAGAATGCAGGGTTGTTGGTTGTTCCTAGAGTCTCTAAAAGTACAATGGGAGCCAGAGCCTTTTCTTATCAAGCTCCACATTTGTGGAATCAGCTTCCAGTTTGTGTTCGGGCGGCAGACACCCTGTCTGTTTTTAAGAGTGCGCTTAAGACCTTCCTTTTTGATAAAGCTTATAGTTAGGGCTGATTAGATTCAGCCCCTAGTTTTGCTGATATAGGCTTAGTTTGTCGGGGGACATCTTACTTCTTCCTTCTCTCTGTCTATACCTGTGTACTCTCATGTTCCGATTAACCCAGCTTCCCCAAATGTCTTTCTTTTTGGTGTCTATATACGCCGGGATCCGGAGTCATGGATGATCCTGCGCCCCTGTGTCCTGCATCGCGAGCCCTGGATCTTGAGTCGTGGCTGTGGTCCTGGATCATAGGTCCTGGGTGGATATCCTCGTGGATTCATCTTCCTATTATACACACATGCATTTCCAAACATTTGGACTACCTATGTTGCAAATGTATTATCTTTTCAATTTACACACGGCATCTATTGCACGTCTGTCCGTCGTGGGAGAGGGATCCCTCCTCTGTTGCTCTCCCTGAGGTTTCTCCCATGTTCCTTTAAACTGTGGGTTTTCTTCGGAAGTTTTTCCTTGTACGAAGTGAGGGTCTAAGGACAGAGGGTCTAGGACAGAGGGTGTCGTATTGTCATACTGATATTCTGTACACACTGTGAAGACCACTGAGACAAATGTAACATTTGTGATATTGGGCTATATAAATAAACATTGATTGATTGATTGACTGTAGTTCACTGAGCGGTTTCACACAAAAAAATGTGTAACTTCACAGTTTTACGACACATTTTTATTTTTTTGACTTGCAAAATGTTCTTTTAAATTGACAAACATCATATGTGTCATTCGTGGCACAATTCAAACGGGATCAAAAGATAACCTTTCTCTCTCCATTGACTTCAATGTATAATTTCCCGCTTCCGGGGTCCCATGGAGGCTCCCGGAAGGGGAGGGACTTCGCCTCTCTATTGCTCTTAAAACTCATTTCCCTGCTTCTCGTGGTTTCCTTGCATCTCTCCATGCTTCCCTGGTAGGAGGGACTAGTCACAGGGAAACGACGCAAGTGAGGGACGCAAGGAATCAATTTAACCGAAGTGAGAAGGGCCCATAGAAACGCCACTGCACACCGGTGAGCCATTTTGCCGTTTTTAGCTACCTAGCGCCACATGTTTTGATGTGTGTTCTTGTCATTATCTCCGAGAGTTCGTATGATTGAGTGATAATGAGGGTACCCATCGATTCTGTGTCCCCTCACGATGTGAAACGATGGGTTGGATGTGCAGCAAAGATAAACAATAAGGTTTTGTGAGTGAATTTCGGTGCAGTCATCTGTTAGCATGTTTCGCTCGTTGCTAATTCAGCGGCTCAGCGTTAGCATTGTGTTGTTTTTTTTAAACAAATTTAAATGATCGGTTAGAGTTTCTTTCCGTAACACTTATATAAAACATTCATAGTTTATTAAATGAACATGCCCTCAGACACTGTTTCCTGCAAGATGTTGCGGGAGTGCACGGAACCGGGGTCTCTCGGGCTTAACAGGTTAAGAAAATGGTCCCACTGCAACAAAGCTAAAATCCAATCATCCAAAATGGTCGCAGCGTGAGTAAGCGCATCTCAAGCTCGTCTGGTTTCGCTGTTAAATTAGCTCTTTAAAGCTCATATCATTGATCCAGATGATCTGAACCCATGAACATGTGTATAACATAGTAAAGCGGCTCACTACAGTCTCTGGATTATTGTATTGTTTGCATTTGCAACTATGGAGGGAAACATGTCTGCAAACTTTGTGGGACACAACAATCTAAAATGGATCCCATTCAAAGTAGCTTGAGCAGGATACACAATTACCTGTCTAGTTTGGGAGACCAGGTCAATTTGTTAGAGCAGCGTGTCGGGGCTAATGAGGACAATAGTAAGTAGAATCGACAAGGAGTACTGTAGCTAATGATCTGAGTACTTCTACTTTTACTTTAGAAGCAGATCTGAGTAGGTTCTACTTTTACCTTAGAAGCAGATCTGAGTACTTCTACTTTTACCTTAGAAGCAGATCTGAGTACTTCTACCTCCTCAGTTTAAATGAAATGACTGTAAAAGCGAAATTTCCGACGCGTCCCTGAAGGCGGCCCTTTAAGGTGGAGTTTCACGGTGCTGCAGCGGCTCGACAGAATTTCAGGCCAAACAAACGGAAACAACCGGAGACTTTCTGACCCCGGTGATGCCCCGTTGATCCCTCCATTGACCCCCCGGTGATCCGGCTGGTGCTCCGCTGTTCGGTAAGTCCTCTTGTTCAGCCTCAGTTTGTAAAAGCTGCTGTTTTAATCTGATCTGTGCTTTAAAAGGATGCTTACTATGATGCACGCTTTTCAAATGAAGACACGATGTCTAACTATCTATCATATTTTTCGCGCACAGCCCGCCGAGTATATGATTTTAACTTTGTGGATTTGAGCCTTTATTGGAGAAGAAGTTGTGTTTGCAGCGTTCTTATTATACATCTATGGTTTGCACCGATCAGCCATTTTGGTGCGTTCAAGTTACATCGGGTGAAAACCGTCAAAAATGACACGCTGCTCGAACACATTGACGAGGTGAGGCGCTCGTGAATTGTTGTTACGGAAACAGAGGGGTTATAGGCAGGGGTGCACATAACTTTTTGGCTCTGGTTCTCAAAGGAGCACCTGGAGATGTTGCTTGGTGCTCATCCTTAAAATGAAATAAACCATAACTTTTGAGGGAATCTTTATTTGCCAGACACACGGCACTGAACACACATGCAGAGGTGAACACAGAACACACATGCAGAGGTGAACACAGAACACACACGCAGAGGTGAACACAGAACACACATGCAGAGGTGAACACTGAACACACATGCAGAGGTGAACACAGAACACACATGCAGAGGTGAACACAGAACACACATGCAGAGGTGAACACAGAACACACACACAGAGGTGAACACTGAACACACATGCAGAGGTGCACACAGAACACACATGCAGAGGTGAACACAGAACACACATGCAGAGGTGAACACAGAACACACACACAGAGGTGAACATAGAACACACACGCAGAGGTGAACACAGAACACACATGCAGAGGTGAACACTGAACACACATGCAGAGGTGAACACTGAACACACATGCAGAGGTGAACACTGAACACACATGCAGAGGTGAACACAGAACACACATGCAGAGGTGAACACTGAACACACATGCAGAGGTGAACACAGAACACACATGCAGAGGTGAACACAGAACACACATGCAGAGGTGAACACTGAACACACATGCAGAGGTGAACACAGAACACACATGCAGAGGTCAACACAGAACACACATGCAGAGGTGAACACAGAACACACACACAGAGGTGAACACAGAACACACATGCAGAGGTGAACACTGAACACACATGCAGAGGTGAACACTGAACACACATGCAGAGGTGAACACTGAACACACATGCAGAGGTGAACACAGAACACACATGCAGAGGTGAACACTGAACACACATGCAGAGGTGAACACAGAACACACATGCAGAGGTGAACACAGAACACACATGCAGAGGTGAACACTGAACACACATGCAGAGGTGAACACTGAACACACATGCAGAGGTGAACACTGAACACACATGCAGAGGTGAACACAGAACACACATGCAGAGGTGAACACTGAACACACATGCAGAGGTGAACACAGAACACACATGCAGAGGTGAACACTGAACACACATGCAGAGGTGAACACAGAACACACATGCAGAGGTCAACACAGAACACACATGCAGAGGTGAACACAGAACACACATGCAGAGGTGAACACAAGACAACATTAGCAAGACCAGTAATCCTACAAGCTGTCATCACTACCCTCCTGACTGTTCTCCTCACTGTCTTCCTCTCTGTCAGACATGGTAGCTGATGATGTAGGCCTACTTCTTTCTCTCTGGTTGAGTCTGCGATTAGCTGCTTGCATCCACAAGTCAACAGCTGGGTTTGGGTCGAAAGTCTCTGTCATCTTAGACAAGTGGATGTAATCAAATAAGTATGTGAACATAACCAATAACCTACCATAGCCAATAACAAATGAATGTAACTTATTTTATTTGTGTTGTTCATTCATATCTTATTTTACCTTAACATTTTTTTTTTTTATCTCCAGTTTTAAAGGATATTTTTGGTTACTGTCCTATAGTATACATTGGAATGATTTAAAACCTGTTTATCCCAATAATTATAAAGGAGTGCCTTGGAAATATGTGTTTACATAAATTGTGACCAAATCGTTTAAACTTAGACTAAAGTGAACTATCTAAACACTCAAGATTACTTTACCTCACTGAGCTGTATTATCAGCCTCTCAGTCTGACTGGAGAGGACTCTCCCTCCACATTATTGTAGAAACATCTTCTTCTTATATCCGTTAGAGCAGCAAGCACCAGATTCTAATAACAACAACCCTCCCTCTCTCCCTCACTCACTCGCATTTTGGCTGTGAGCTGCGGTTGCCAGATAAGCCAACATCCCCCATTTTCATCACTTACAGCGCCCATCGTACAGGGCAAATGAAACGTGTAACCGGGGTGAAAAGGGTGTACATTTACTTAATTTTGAATATCGTTACATCAAGGCCGAAAATTAGGATGAGCACCAACGGTCAAAAAAATGTTTTTCCCTCCCAAAACTGCCAGCGCAGCGCCTCCACAGATCTGGCGCCCTAGGCGAACATCTATTACGCCAGGGCTACGGGCCGGCCCTGAGTTCATATGCAACTCGCAAATATCTTTCTCTCTCCTCTCTCCTCTCTTCTCTCTCTCTCTCTTTCTCCCTTCTCTCTCCCTCTTCTCCCTCTCCCTCTCTCTCTCAATGTTGGTGCGCAAATGCGCCTTTTTTCAAATGACCCGGTGCTCTTTTTTCAGTGGAGGTGCGCATGCGCACCTGCGCACCAGTTATGTGCAGCCCTGGTTATAGGTTGCCATAAGGCTGTTGACGGTCTTATTATAGCTTATAGGCTACATCCATTGGTTGGTGTTGTGGCACATTTGTAACGCTATGCCAACTTGGGCAAGCACGCAGGCAAACTTGAGGAGCGCACACAGGGTGGAGAGGTGGAGTAAGGTTGAGCGATGGAGAGAAAGGGAGAGAGAGAGATAGATTGAGCGAGGCAGAGAGCATGTGCAGCGGTCTGCTTGCGCACAGAGCTGGAGTTTCTGAGAGAGTCGGCTTGAGTCAATTTCTCTTCAAAATATTATTGATTGCCAGCCTCCCTTGTCCCTGGATGGCTTGCTAGCTCGTTGGTAACTGATGTCTTCTAATGTGCCTGCATCTGGCGCTGAGTTGCCATATTCCTTTCAAGTGTATAAATGTGAACCACTTCCTGATATCCATTGTTGCAGATAAATATAAATGATAATAGCCAAACTAACCTAGCAAGGGTAAAGTGACAGGCTGCTGCCGCATCTCACTCAAAAACCCACACGACTCAACCCAGCGAAAAACCAGTCTCGCGCGCAGCCTTTCATTCAGAATTTCGTAGCAAAATAAAAAATATGATATTAAACTAATCTTTCAACATAGTTTAAAACAAAATAAATATTAGGACAAAGCCCTACAAATAACAACAATAAACATAATCAGTGGCGGCTCCAGAGTATTTGTGTTGGGTAATCTATGGTAGGGCTAACCCATACAGTGGTGCTGGGGCTCAAGTCAGTATTTGCAATGTAATTACATACACGCTCCCCTTGACAGTGAAACTCCACGCGTGAGGTTTAGATTATTTCCCTGTCTCAATCCAAATTGAACTGTATGAAATAAAAAGGCACATTTGTCTCGTAGTAAATAAAAAGGGCGACCTGGAGCCAGTCCTGCAATTTCCCCACAGGTGAAAGAGTTGACATGCTGAAAACCCAACACCTGCAGAGATTTTTTTAAGTACTCACGTAAAATACACATTCTGGTAGGCTACTCTCTTGAGAAGAAAAATAAATAAATCTATTACTACACGACATATTTAAAAAAAAAAATGAATGCCATTTTACTTTTTTGTTACTTTGTTCTGAAAGCTGAACCTGCTGCTCCTCACAGAGAGAAGAGGGAAGAGGCTGTGAATGACTTTACATCCCACACAGCTATCAATCATCAAACCGTGGGGTCTTATTTCATTACGTGTTGATTTCTATCAACACGTAATGTTGTATCGATGTAGGCCTATATAGAGCTGTAGACCTACTACAGCAAAAGTATTCTCCGTCGGGACTTCCTGCAACAACACCACGCCGTTATCTTGATTCTGATTGGCCAGAAGACATTATCAAAGATGTTCTATTGAGAAGACGATCACTACGTGACAAAAGTTTTCAAAACCGTTTCTAGTCTTCGGTATTTCCAGACAAGTGGCTACTGAAATCAATCTTACTAACTGATGTCTGTGCAATTTACTCCGCGAGTTGGCAGACTTTATTTTGCTTACTTTAACATCATTTTTCAAGGTGGGGCTAAGCCATTTCTTGCCGACCCCAGTATACCCTGGCGCCGCCACTGAACAAAACAACTAAAATGTTGTATTCAGCCCTGATTAAAACAGCGGGCCCAAATCCTGGATGGCCCGGCCCCATGGGGCCCGCCCATCCAGGATTTGACGCCGGGTCTGATTTAACAGCGACAACCAGACGAGCTTGAGATGCGCTTACTCACGCTGCGACCATTTTGGATGATTGGATTTTAGCTTTGTTGCAGTGGGACCATTTTCTTAACCTGTTAAGCCCGAGAGACCCCGGTTCCGGGCCCTCCCGCAACATCTTGCAGGAAACGGTGTCTGAGGGCATGTTCATTTAATAAACTATGAATGTTTTATATCCATGTAACGGAAAGAAACTCATCTAACTGATCATTTTAATTTGTTTAATAAAAAAAAAAAACACAATGCTAACGCTAAGCCTCTGAATTAGCAACGAGCGAAAAATGCTAACAGATGACTGCACCAAAATTCACTCACAAAACCTTATTGTTTATCTTTGCTGCACATCCAACCCATCGTTTCACATCGTCAGGGGACACAGAATCGATGGGTACCCTCATTATCACTCAATCATACGAACTCTCGGAGATAATGACAAGAACACACATCAAAACATGTGGCGCTAGGTAGCTAAAAACGGCATAATGGCTCACCTGTGTGCAGTGGCGTTTCTATGTGTACAAAACTGGGGGGGAGAGAGAGGGAGAGAGGGAGAGAAACCGTAATGCTTTAGCATTAAAACACCATAGACTGTAAATATAAGGAAAACACAGACACTCATCACCGAGGACACAATATCAATCGATCCAGCAGAGGCCAAACACAGAAGATCAACAAAATATATGACATAAATGAACTTACCAAAGCTGAAGGCTCACTTGAAAAGAAAAGCGGCACGGCGGTCCTTCCTCTGACAGAATGTGTCTATCACTTTGGGGATGAAGTCCTGTAGTTGCTGGATCAACTGGCTTTCAATTGAAAGCATGGCCAATGCGTTACGTCGCGGCTGTCCCATGATGTTGCGAGTGAAAGTCTTTATCCTTTTGAGGGTGGAAAAGTTCCTCTCTGACTCGGATGTCGTCATCGGAGTTGTTACTATTATTTTGACCAAAATAACAGTCTCAGCAAACGTATCCTCCAAGTTGTTCTCGTGAATGGATTTCAACAGAGACAGGGCAGTGTTTCCAGTGTGAAGCTCACTGTGGCGGTAGAGCGTGGTCAGCTCAGACTTCAACTTCTCCTTGTTTCCCAACGCAGGCCACAGTTTCACGGCGCAGTCAAGCTCAGGTGTAGGAAATGACAGGACATGCTGTGGGAAGAGTGAGCTGTCAACAAGCTTTGCAGCGATCAAATGGTCACTCTGTGAGAACCTCTGTTCCACCTGTGAGATGACTGTGTCACAAGCCTCCTTCATCACCGGCGCTGTGCTGCTGACTCGTCGGCCTGGCTCGTCTGTTCCACCATGAGCGGTGGTGGCCAATGCATCAGTTTGCTGCCTCATTTTGTGGACATGTTCCTTGAAACGGCAGAGCGCGCTGTTGATCCCAGGTGCATCGATGCTTCGTTTTTGCAGAGTGTTGTATAAAACATCCACTTCTGGCATAAGCAACGAAAAAAAGTCCAGGAGCTGCATAAATGCTCGGTCCCGCAGTTTCTTTGACAGGCCGTATGCCTCACTTATGGTGACCGCATCCCATCCTGGTTGTGCGAGTATATGCTCCATACACTGAAGCAGTGCTTCTCGGGTCTCCCAAACCGCGTTCACAGTTCTGCTTTTAAAGTTCCATCTCACAGCCGGTGGCCGTGGTATGCGTCTCTGTGTTGCCTCTGCAAGAGCTGCAACACGTTTTGGAGCACCGGAGAAAAAAGAGGAAAAAGCAGTTGGATCTGCAAAAAACACCTTCAGGATGCTCATCCTTGCTGAACTGCTGCAGGGTCAGGTTCAGTTGGTGGGCGTAGCAGTGAACTAACTGAGCGTTTGGGTACGTCTCCTTCATCACCGTCTGTACCCCGCGCACGTTACCGCTCATGACGGCCGCCCCGTCATAGGTCTGAGCGATTAGCTTTTCTTTCAGCTTCAGGGGTTCCAGAACAGCCTTGATGCTGTTAGAGAGACCTACACCAGTTGTGTCCTTTACTTCCACAAACTCCAAAAAACGCTCTGTAACTGTGAGGTCAGGCATAATGTATCGCAGCACAATCACCATTTGCGATTTACAGGAGACATCGGTTGTCTCGTCGGCCTGAACGGCAACAAATGATGTGTTGTCCACTTGCTTGGCTGTTTCCTCCCTGTACACATCATACATGCAGTCCAAGAGTTCATTCTGTATGGTGCTTGATGTCCCTTTGAAAACAAGCTGAGCTTCGTAGTGCCGTCGAAGCCTGGAATCGCCCTCACACATTGTCTCGAAAATTGACCTGAATATCCCTGGATTCAGAGAGTCCACCGACTCGTTGTGGCCCCGCAGTGCTGTCTCACATTTCCCACACAGTTTAATACCGGTGATGATCCGACCAAGCACCTACCTGTTTTCTTCCACCTTCCTATTATGATCATCAATGCCGCGTCTGTAGGCGCTGTCAATCTGAG
Source organism: Gymnodraco acuticeps (assembly GCF_902827175.1). Classification (NCBI taxonomy): domain Eukaryota; kingdom Metazoa; phylum Chordata; class Actinopteri; order Perciformes; family Bathydraconidae; genus Gymnodraco; species Gymnodraco acuticeps. Next base: position 277,755 of record NW_022990894.1, read on the forward strand.
CTGCAACATTCACCCTTCCAAGTAATCCCAATTTACGGCATTTTCCAAATGACTGTTGCTGCTCTCATGCTTCATTGTCCTCTCCGAAAGATGCTTTAAGTCCTTGTAACCTGTCCTCGACCAAGTACCTTGATCTTCACCAAAAAGCAGGCAAGGAAAGCAAAAGAGGGAATTATTCTGGATGCTCGCCGTTAGCCATTTGTTTTTAGCAAACCACTCAGCGTTAAACCCACGTTTAACTTTGCCCGCAGTCTGGACCATTTGGAAATCCGGTGGATGGTGGACACCGAGGCGCTTTACCTCCAGTTTCTCTCCGAGACTAAGTGTCTCAAATGTGTGCTCCAGTAAATGGTCAACTTCATTCATTTTCTTTCAGTTTTTTACTTCTTTTAATCGCTGGTGATGTTAGCTATATGCTGCTCTCTCGTCTCCTCTTCAAACTACACGTGACCTTTCGCAGCACTGCACACGTGACGTCAATTCTGAATTATGCGAGATGACGTATGGTGGGGATGGCAGCACTATGCCCCTATGGTCATTATTTTTTTGCCACACACATTAAATAGAAAAATACTCTGAGCATGCGCAGTGTAGTTTTTACAGTCAACGTTCACTTAGACAGTGAGAGGGAGGGGCAGGATCGGGTTTTGTCCCACATGGCTCTAAACAGCTCAAAACGGCACTGTAGACACTAATTAGAAGAACACAGACTAAAACAGCAATGTACAGACGAATCAGATGATTAAACATGATCTTAAAATATATTATTTAAAAAAATTTTTTAAAAATTGTATTTTTTTGTAATCATTATTTGTAATACTTTCTGCTGTGAAGTGGTCTTCAATGGCATTAAAACTATGCTGAAGTTAATCCAATGTGTTTGTGTCCCTTTGAAATGATTTCTGATAATCCATGAGCAATAAATCAGCTTTTCGGGTTTGAAATGTCAGAGCTAGAGACAGCTTCACTCTGGAGCAAAACTGTGGCGTGAAGCGCCATCTTTTTTTTTAACATGAGTGTGTGTGCGGGGAGATTTCCCTTCGATTCTATTGGCTCTAACGGTCAAAGAGATGTCACATGTCAAAATCGAAGAAGGGGGGGGCCAGAGATAAGGAAAATCCACCCAAATGACCCCAGAAGTGGGTTTTTTTTCTTGCTAAATCTGTCTAAAAAGGTCATATTTCACTTGTTTTGCATCAATCTTGATACAGGGTACTTATTATATGTTGTAGTTTGGATTCCAAATGCTTTTAGTCTACCATACCATCATCCAAGGGTGGTTTTCACTAGAAGTAATTATTATTTTTTGGACGGACACAATAATTAAACTTTTTTTACTGTGTTCAATCTGAATTTATTTTAAAATAAAAACATCTATATTGAATCTGACACTTCTACATCATACTCACAGGTGTAACCTTGCTTTGAGAAAAAAGATTATTAATCTAACCCTTTTAGAAGAAAATATATGGTCATTTGTTCTGGGAATGTCATTTTCGAGTCTGAGACCTGAAAAACAGGCTTGGGGCTTAACAGGTTAAGAGGTTAATCACCGAAAAATACAATTACGATAGAAATTGTCCCCTGTCAAAAGTTTCTATGGTGTTCTACTTAAGCTCAAGGTCATGGCTTCTTCATTTGTTTTTTTCGAGAGGTTTTGACAATTCTTCATAATTTATTGGGTCTTTAAAAATTCAAAAATTGCCTGAACAATTTATCAGATCTTATGATAATGATTAACTAACATAATGTTCGAAGCCTTTACGCGCTTGTAAAATATTTCGAATGGATCCATGTTTCTTAGAGATTTACAATTTAAAAAATGTTACACATTGCTGAGTTGCATCTTAAATTAATATTAATATTTCCAACTCTTACATGTATACCCCTTTTTATGTGGCGTATACTATGTACTCTTTTATATCCTCTATACCCTGCCCTTCTAAAAACAGAGAATAGTAAGGTGTAAAAGGTTTTGGGTTTTCAAAGTCTCTGTTAACTAACTCAAACTCTGTTTTCTGTCCCACAGACTGAAGAGCGCAGCAGACGATGCTCTAAAACACCAAAGAAGTGTCTTGTTTTCCTCTGCAAAAACCCGAGAAATCAAATATATCAGGAAGATGCAAGACCGGAGCTCAGCTCCCATTGGCTCACACATAACTCGAGCCCTGCATGCGGCGTCTCGTCGCTACGGTTCTCTCTCTCTGTGTTCCTGAGAAAGTGTGTGTGAGCTCCAGCTCTACTGATCCATCATCTGTGTGTCTGGATAAACCTCTGAACGGACTCTGTGCTCTTTTTTCTGGAGCGTTTACCTCGGACTATAGGAGCTAGCTTAGCATGCTAGCTGGAAACACGTTAGCAACACTAGTCAGATTGAGAGTTTGACGGAGAGAGAAACGGTGTGTTTAACGGAGTCTGCAGGGAAAGGTGATCTAGGAAACATGAGTAAAGTCCAGATGCTGCTGTCGTTGAAGAAGCAGCGACTCACTGCTGCTAATGAAGAGACATTTGCTCTGTTTGAACAAACGATAGCAGAGCTCGAGGAGGAGCTGTCTCTTTCCAAAGAGGAGAACGAGAGACTCCAGAAACTACTGGACGCTGTTTTACAGCCTCAGCTTCGGATACACAGAGCAGATGTCCAGCAGCTGGTGGTGGTTAAAGAAGAGCCTCTCCCTGACCAGCAGGAGGGGAGCACCAGCCTGGACCAGGAGGACCCAGAGCCCCCCCCACACATTAAGCAGGAACAGGAGGGAGAGCAGCTTCAGGAGCTGGAGGAGGCTGATATCACCAAGTCCACTTTCACTCCTGACCCTGTGAAGAGTGAAGATGATGAAGAGAAACCTCAGTCCTCTCAGCCTCATCAAAGACAAACTGATCACATGGAAACAGAAGCTGATGGAGAGGACTGTGGAGGACCAGAACCAGCCAGGAACTCAGATCCAGAGAGCAGTTTACAACCAAAGACTGAGGACCACACTGGAGACTCTTCTGAAGACACTGAAGACTCTTCTGAACCTGACGCTGAACACAGTGCTGATTGGAAGGAGACCAGAGAACCTGCCTCAGGCTCAAACTCACTGAAAAATAGAAAATAATCTGTCAGTGATCCCCGACGTAGTGCTGGAAAGAACCCATTCAGCTGCTCAGTCTGTCAGAAAGCTTTTAGATATAGACAACAACTAGATCAACACATGAGAGTCCACACAGGAGAGAAACCCTTTCACTGCTCAGTCTGTAAGAATGCTTTTTCACAGAGTGGAAGTTTAAAGACACACATGAGAGTCCACACAGGAGAGAAGGCATTCAAATGCTCAGTTTGTGAGAAAGCTTTTTCAGAGAGTGGAAATTTAAAGGAACACATGAGAGTCCACACAGGAGAGAAAGCATTCAAATGCTCAGTTTGTGAGAAAGCTTTTTCACAGAGTGGAAGTTTAAAGAAACACATGAGAATCCACACGGGAGAGAAGGCATTCAAATGCTCAGTCTGTCAGAAAGCTTTTAGATATAGACAACAACTAGATCAACACATGAGAATCCACACAGAAGAGAAAGCATTCAAATGCTCAGTTTGTGAGAAAGCTTTTTCACACAGTGGAAGTTTAAAGGAACACATGAGAGTCCACACAGGAGAGAAAATATACAGCTGCAATGTTTGTGACAAAAGATTTAAATGGCGTAATCTTTTCAAAAGGCACAAGTGTGTTGGTCGTCAGTCCTCACGGCTTAATGAAAATAACGGAGAGGCAGAGCCTCCAATCAGCAGCTCAGCTGAACACATGGAAACAGAAGCCGATGGAGAGGACAATGAATAAGTCTTATGACAGTTCACACGTGAGAGAAATCTGTCTGTGGACAATATGTTTCATGTTTTTGTCATTCTGATGTATACGTTAACCACTGACTGTTGATGAACCACTGCTCATTTAAGGTGGACTGACCTTTACAATGGACCAGCTAGTCTTAGTGTCTTAATGCAAACGTTTTGTAAAATGACGCTAGACCAACAACGTGCTGTTGGGCTGTGTGCTCTCTGCAGGACGGTGTCTGTACTCAAAGGTTGTTTATAGTATGAGAGCTTCACTCTGCTTTTGTTGTCCAAACGACGCCAACAGAGCGATACGTCTTCTTTCCAGCAGATGGTATACATGTTACATCATCCAGTTCAACTGTCATCCACATAGTAATGATTCAAAACAGCAATGTGTGAGATATGGCTAGTAATTGACTCACAATCTCAACAGAATGTGAAGAGGTTACAGTCTTGCGGTTATGTCCAAGATGTTGTTTTTTGTTGTTGTAAGAGATAATAGGGATTGATGCAGACAATAACCAGAAGATAGTCTGGATAGAGCCTTCAAAGAACCAGAAAGCGTTTTGAAGATTATTAGGGATATAGAAAGAATACAAATATTACAAATGATTATACTTTTTGCAGTGTCAACATCTACAAATGTAAAAGTATTCATTTATTAATAAATCATATTTGTTATAATTATGTATTTTTCAATTTGTTCATCACCTTAGTATTGAAGCTGATAAAGTTGGAGCTATTTTTAATAGCAGTATTGGCTATGCTGCTTGGTAGTTTATTTTTTGTTGAAATACGAAATAATTCACGAGTTGATTTTATTTTGTATAAAAATCAGTAAAATAAAATTGTGCCATTAAAAAAAAAGAAATAAAAAAGGAAGACCGGAGGAAAGGCCCGAGCCAAGGCTAAGACCCGCTCCTCCCGGGCCGGGCTCCAGTTCCCCATCGGCCGTGTCCACCGGCATCTGAGGAAGGGTAACTACGCCCACCGCATCGGTGCCGGAGCCCCGAGCCCTTTCTCATTTCGCTAACTCCCCTCCTTGACTCCTATCCTAGAGACTTAGTCCTGCCCACAGGAGATGCGAACGGAGGAGTCGAGGAGGGGAGCCGAGGAGAGAGGAGGGGAAGCAGCAGGCCGTTAGAGAAATGAGAACTCCTCTCCTCTGAGCGGTCATTTTAAAGAGACGTCCATTAATGATGACAGGAGGCACAGCAGCCCTCTGTCTGATGGACAGATGTGTTCATGATGACTTATATATTTACTTTGAATTCATTCACAGTGCGGTGTAATGAGACAATAACAGGCTACAGATGTGGGGACACATACATACACACACACATATTTATATAAATATATACAATTTCAGAATCAAACGGAGCACTCTCATAATAACGTAACACTATCAGAGACTGGATATCCCCCCCCCCCCCTCTCTCTCTGGTCGCTACAATGAGGGAAATAAATTACGGGCCAAACGTTTTATTTACAAGTATTAAAAGTAAGCAGAGGACACCAAACCAACTGAGACCTGTCTGTCCGCTGCATCTACGCACTGTACAACACACACACCTACACACTGTACCACACACCTACACACTGTACCACATACACAGTACCACACGCACCTACAGCTAACAGGCTACAGCCGTTGTGTATTTTATTATGTGAAGCACTAAATGGTTTTAGAAAAATATCGACTCTTTGTTTGTAGATATCTACTAAACTACAGCAAATACAGAGAGTAATGTAGGCCTGTTATACTGAGTGATATATATTTTACACACTGCTCTGCTTTCTGCACGGACCTCACAGCTGTTAATACAATAATATCCAGGGGATGCATGCAGAGCTGTCATTGGCTGAGATAAGTCCGGCCGTGCGTCACAACTCTTTGAAACATCTCTGTTCCCGGAAATGCTTCCACGAAGGGACCGTGGAGGACCGTGGAGGACCCATCAGTGTATCCTCGGTTATAGCTCCTCCAGAGAGCCTCCTCGACGCTCGATCCTCGGTCCTCGAACAAGCCCCCAGGAAGTGCGCCGGACTCAGATAAAAATATTCGTGGTGGCCAAACGGCGGTACTACACTTCCGTTTGGTTGCCAGGCCCGGAAACACTTTTTCCCATTGACTTACATGGGGAAAGAGTGGTCTGTAAATAGTTTGATAATTTGTTTTAAACTAAATAAACTACCCATTATGAACACTTGTATAGCCCTTATTAAAAACATTCGTTCCTCAAGTTGTAAACATGTGCTAATAACGTTATTGTGAAGGTAAACTTCTGTTGTTGCAATGTTGAGGTAGAATGAAGGAGTCTGGAACGTCGTTTAGCCAAAGCACTGCGAGTTTTATTGAACACAGTACATTAATACATACGGCCGGGAGATCACTTAGTTTCACACTGTCCTGTGCTTCCACCAAATAATCCCTCAACCAAAGCCACAAAGCATCGCCGCTACACGAGGAGAGGCCGGCCCACAGAAAGCCCGCGTTTACCTAATCCATAGCCGATGGACAAAGATCTATTTGTCTCAAGGAAACGCAGACAAGCCTGAAACCTTCCTCCAACAGGAAATGGGAGAAACGTTTGACCTGCGACCTCAACTTACAGAGGAGTCTTTGACTAAATACCACAAGCAGATGTTTGCAGTATCACAGAATCTAAGAAACTCTATAAACAGATCAGATTAAAATATTATACTTATTAAAAACATTCGTTCCTCAAGTTGTAAAAATGTGCTAATAACGTTATTCTGAGAGTTATTTCCCTCTGCATTATGAACGCGCATCTAACCCACGGGACCGCGCCGCCGGCACGTTCATGTTACGTGTTCAGCATGGTCCCGACCAATCAGAGCACACTGTGCTCACAGGGAGGGTGGGGGCTGGAGGTATAACGAGCCGTTAAAGGCAGAGAGTGAAATTCAGTGAATACACGTAGTTTACAGAGATGCTGTTTGAGAAACCAATGTGAGTTGCGTTTATCTTTACCCATGGATGCACAATAAGAAAGGACCCATATCGTCTCACTGCCATCCCACGGAGCTGTAATAATGGATATATTGCACATGTTTGCTGTAATTCATTATCATACTACATGGGCTGTATGATTAAATCTTGTACCGTAAATGTGGTATTAAATAAAGTTAATATTACCGACGTTATTAACGTCCCTGTAGCTTCGTATTGCACTATCAATCAATCAATCAATCAATGTTTATTTATATAGCCCAATATCACAAATGTTACATTTGTCTCAGTGGACTTTACAGTTTGTACAAAATATCAGTATGACAATACGACACCCTCTGTCCTTAGACCCTCACATCGTACAAGGAAAAACTTCCGAAGAAAACCCACAGTTTAAAGGGAAAAATGGGAGAAACCTCAGGGAGAGCAACAGAGGAGGGATCCCTCTCCCAGGACGGACAGACGTGCAATAGATGCTGTGTGTAAATTGAAAAGATAATACATTTGCAACATAGGTAGTCCAAATGTTTGGAAATGCATGTGTGTATAATAGGAAGATGAATCCACGAGGATATCCATCCAGGACCTATGATCCAGGACCACAGCCACGACTCAAGATCCAGGGCTCGCGATCCAGGACAGAGGAGCGCAGGATCATCCATGACTCCGGATCCCGGCGTATATAGACACCAAAAAGAAAGACATTTGGGGAAGCTGGGTTAATCGGAACATGAGAGTACACAGGTATAGACAGAGAGAAGGAAGAAGTAAGATGTCCCCCGACAAACTAAGCCTATATCAGCAAAACTAGGGGCTGAATCTAATCAGCCCTAACTATAAGCTTTATCAAAAAGGAAGTTCTTAAGCCCACTCTTAAAAACGGATAGGGTGTCTGCCGCCCGAACACAAACTGGAAGCTGATTCCACAAATGTGGAGCTTGATAAGAAAAGGCTCTGGCTCCCATTGTACTTTTAGAGACTCTAGGAACAACCAACAACCCTGCATTCTTGGAACGCAATGCCCTAGTAGGACAGTAGGGTATAATGAGTTCTTTAAGGTAAGATGGCGCCTGCCCATTAAGGGCTTTGTAGGCGAGAAGAAGAATTTTAAATTCTATCCTGTGTTCTATAGGGAGCCAGTGTAAGGCAGCCAGAACAGGAGTAATGTGGTCCCTTTTCCTAACTCTGGTTAGTACACGAGCTGCAGCATTTTGAATCAGCTGAAGCGACTTGACTGACTTCTTGGTACACCCTGATAATAAAGAGTTACAATAATCCAGCCTTGAAGTAACAAATGCATGGACTAGTTTCTCTGCATCGTTTTGAGGCAAGATATGCCTGATTTTTGCAATGTTACGTAGATGGAAGTAGGCGGTCCTTGAAATTGATTTTATGTGGGCGTTAAAGGATACATCCTGATCAAATATAACACCAAGATTCCTTACAGTCTCACTGGAGGCCAAATTAATGCCATCCATAGTTAGTATATCCTTAGATAATTTGTTTCGTAGATTCTTCGGGCCAAGTACAATAACTTCAGTTTTGGTCGTGTTTAACATCAAAAAGTTTAAGGTCATCCATGTTTTGAAGTCCTTAAGGCAGTCTTGAATTTTATTTAGATGATTCATTTCATCAGGCTTGATTGATAAATATAGTTGAGTATCATCCGCATAACAATAAAAGTTTACAGAATGATTCCTTATAATATTGCCTAACGGAAGCATATATAATGTGAACAAAATAGGTCCGAGCACTGAGCCCTGTGGCACTCCATGGCTAACTTTGGTTTGCGTGGAAGATTCATCATTGACACGTACAAACTGAGAGCGTTCAGATAGATAGGACCTAAACCAGTCTAAAGCAGTTCCCTGTATGCCAACTAAATGCTCTAGTCTTTGCAATAAGATATCATGGTCGATAGTATCAAATGCAGCACTGAGATCGAGCAAAACAAGAATAGAGACACGTCCCTTGTCAGAGGCTATTAGAATGTCATTTGTGACTTTAACCAGAGCTGTCTCTGTGCTATGATGTGTTCTAAAGCCAGACTGAAAAGTTTCAAATAAATCATTGTTTTTTAAGTAATCACACAACTGTTTTGCGACCGCTTTCTCAAGAATGTTTTGAGAGGAACGGAAAATTGGAAATAGGTCTATAATTGGCTAAAACCTCTGGATCGAGGTTGTGCTTTTTAAGAAGCGGTTTTATCACTGCTACTTTGAATGATTGTGGAACATAGCCTGATAATAAAGACATATTCATAATATTTAATAAAGAAGTGCTAATTAATGGAAAAACTTCCTTCAACAGCTTAGTTGGAATTGGGTCTAACATGCACGTTGATGGTTTAGAAGAGAGAATCATTGAATTAAATTGTTCAAGGTTTATGGCTGAAAAGCATTCTAGTTTACTATCTAGTGTAATATTAGAACTTACGTTTCCGGGAGCTGTTGATAACACTATACTGGTCAAAGGCAAGAGGTCATTAATTTTGTTTCTAAGAGTAACAATTTTATCGTTAAAAAAGCACATAAAATCATTACTACTGAGTGCTATGGGAATAGAAGGCTCAATCGAGCTGTGGCTCTCTGTCAGCCTGGCTACAGTGCTGAAAAGAAATCTTGCATTATTCTTATTCTCATCTATTAATGAAGAGTAGTAGGCTGCTCTCGCTTTACGCAGTGCTTTCTTATATTCATTGAGAGTAATATGCCAAATTAAACGAGATTCTTCAAGTTTAGTGGAACGCCATATCCTTTCAAGTTGTCTCGACTTTTGCTTTATTTTTGCGGGTTTGGGCATTATGCCATGGAGCTAATCTATGTTGTTTTATTTTCTTCTTTTCCAAAGGAGCAACAGAGTCTAATTTTATTCGCAGCGCATCTGTAGCACTATCAACAACATGATCAATTTGGGGTGGTGTACATTTTGTATACGTTTCCTCCCTTACATGCAGACATGCTATCGAGTTAAGTATTGGTGGAATCTCTTCCTTAAATTTGGCTATAGCACTAACAGATAGGTTTCTGCTGCAGGAGCCTTTGACTAATGCTTTGTAGTCTCGTAACAGTACTTCAAAAGTTACTAAGAAATGGTCGGATAAAGCAGGATTATGCGGTTCGACTAATAGTTGCTCAATTTCAATACCATAAGTCAGAACAAGGTCGAGAGTGTGATTATAGCAGTAGGTTGGTTTATTTACACTCTGACAAAAACCAACATAATCTAATATAGAGTTAAATGCAACAGTAAGGCTATTTTTTATCATCGTCAACATGAATATTAAAGTCACCTACGATAATAACTTTATCTGTTTTAAGAACCAAAGTTGATAAAAACTCAGAGAATTCAGATAATAATTCTGAATAAGGACCTGGTGCACGGTACACTGTAAGAAATAAGATTGGCTGCAACGTTTTCCAGGTCGGATGCGTAAGACTAAAAACGAGAATTTCAAAGGAGGTATAATTTAATTTTGGTTTAGTATTGATAAGTAAACTTGAGTCAAAGATTGCTGCAACTCCACCTCCTCGGCCCGTGCCTCGGGCAATATGAGTATTGATATGGCTGGGTGGAGTGGCCTCATTTATGCTGACATATTCTTCATGTCTCAACCAAGTTTCAGTGAGACAACATATATCAATATTATAATCTGATATTAAATCATTTACCAATATTGCTTTAGATGCTAGAGATCTTATGTTTAAGAGACCACATTTAATATTCCTGTTTTGTTGCACTGTAGTAGTTGTTACATTTACTTTTATTAGGTTATTATGTATGACACCTATTAGGTTTTACCTTAACTTGTCCTTGGGCAGACACACACACCGCTAATATTGGGTATTTTATTGGGTTCGGGATTCCTATGGATGACTCTCTAGGAGAGAGCGCAGAGAAGCGTGTAAGACTGCGACTCCGCCTCCTGGTCTCAACTCCAGTTTGTCATGGATTAAGTCCACAAAGCCCTGAAATGTTTGCCGAAATGAGATCTGCACCTTCCAAAGTAGGATGAATGCCGTCTCTCTTAATCAGACCAGGTTTTCCCCAGAAGGCTGTCCAATTATTTACGAAGCCCACATTGTTTGCTGGGCACCACCAAGACAACCAGCGCTGAAATGATGACATGCGGCCATACATGTCATCATTGATCAGATTGGGGAGGGGACCAGAGAAGATTACGGTGTCCGACATTGTTTTAGCATAACTACACACCGACTCCACATTAAGTTTGGTGCATTCTGATCGGCGTATACGAACATCATTACCACCGACGTGAATAACAATCCTACTGTATTTACGTTTATTCTTAGCCAGCAGTTTAAGATGCGCCTCAACGTCGCCCGCTCTGGCCCCCGGAATGCATGTGACTGTGGAGGCTTCGGTCTCTAATTTCACGTGTCTCATAATAGAGCTACCAATAACCAGAGTTGGCTTCTCAGCGGGTGTCTCGCTGAGTGGGGAATATCTGTTAGATACGTGAACGGGTTGGTGGGGACCTGCGGGTTTCGCGTTATGCCCCTTCTGAACAGTCACCCAGTCTCACTAGAAAGCTTATTGCACTATATATATATATATATATATATATATATATATATATATATATATATACAGTGCAATAATTATTTCATGCTAAATGAAGCTCTGTTGGATATCACTAGATCCTGTTACAGCGTAATATAAGTACATAACGATTGATGTGTACATTAGTATAATTACTAGCTAGCCGCTAGCTGCTAACTGCCGCCTCGTTAATATCAAATACATCATAATAACAGATCATTACCATGATGTCATGAACGCACGGTGCTGTTACGTGTACGCAAATTGACGTGCTTGATGTGAACGAGCATTTTGGTTAAAGTTGCGCATGCGCTATGAGTGCACATACAACCCAGTCTCACGGCATTTCGTGTTCACCAACACGATTTGCCCCTTTTTTTCGTGTTGCACAGCACGATTTTAAAAGCAATGTATTTCTACTGCCTGCAGCACGTATTTTTCTCCGGTCGGGTCGTGGGAGACCGGAAGCTGTGTGGTTCATAAAAACATGTTCTTACTCAATATCAAGCCACAGTTATTGCTTTTATTTTAACTCGTATAATTTCTGACTTTTGTTGCCGTCTGTGAGGAAAATAAATGGGCCTCAGATTCTCAGGATACTGAAATCTGTATTTTTAAAATCTTTTTTTCCTTCTAATTTGTTATTCTTTTCAAAATAACACACTGTTATTTACTCACCAATAACACACAATTATCCTTGCTTTTATTTATTGGTTTAATTCCATAATCTCTGGCTTTTTTGGCGTCCGTCAGGAACTGAATTTCAAAATAAAAATAACCGGAAACAGACGTAGGCATTTCGAGCGATTACCCAAGATCCTCAGCTATGGTTTTAAGCTCGCTTATTGGATGATTCGGTGTTTATATGATATGAAATCCGGAAAACATTTTAAAAGAATAAAATAATACTTAATTCCGAGCGCTCTTGCTTTTCTCTTTGAAAGTCATCACATAACGGCATTGTAATACACGGTTCGGCTGCATTGTATATTACAGATCTGCCGTAGTTCTTTATTTATAGAGCCCTGATGAGAACACCTTTGGAAAAACTGAGAAAATGCCACGGAAACTGAATACTTGACGTGGATCATAAATATATTCAACAATTAAACAACATCTTCAATTTATCTTCACACAATACGTCTCCTTGCAGTATCAACACTAATTCGGCTGACTTTTACATTTGATCTAATTCACAGATAGGTTATATTTACACCATAACGGTGCACAGCTGATATAAAATGACTGTAGTTTTTAAAGATATTACTGATTTTCTTTGAATGTAAGAATGTAAATACTGAGTCTGAAATAGTATAGCAATATGCTGTAAAAGCATGCATAAAACTACACATATTCAGATGTTGTACGAAAACATAAGTCTCCTACATTTATAATACAAAGTTATTATGGCTGTGTGTACCTCCTAGTGGTTAAAGCACGTTATTTAATTATTATTATTATTATTGTTATATATTTGATTAAAAAAATATTAAGAGCACATACTTTCATAGGGGGAAAGTATAAATATAGAATGTAAAAAATCAAGAAGATACTCTAAGTGATCTCTACAATAAAACAGTTTAGTGCAGAATGTACAAAGATATTAATAGTAGGAGGTGCAAAACAGACAAACTAATTAACCTTTATTAACACATTAAATAATACTTTAGATTAAGGTCTTCTTTTAAATAAGAAAAAAACTTTGGGGGTATCTATCTACAGATAAATATTAAGCCTGACAAAGTACTTAACGTCTAATATATTGCTTTCCTGCAATGTTAACTATGTTGAAGCACTTATTTTTAACTGATATTATACATATAAATTATACTCTTATGTATGTAGATAGAATTATACATTTGCAGAATATGACAGTTTGATGGTGGAGGTTCACACATATTGATAGATGTCTTGTAATGCACTGTTGAGGAACCTGTGACCCAAGTGTTTCATTCATTGCATAACTACACCGTAGTTGTGTATATGATATGTCAATAAACCTTTGAAAATCTTGAAAGGGATGTGCAAAATAGCCATAATATACAGTCGTTAATTAACTATTAGTAGAGAATAACGAGTAATGAATATACTTTATTACTCGTTTCCATTCATGTCATTGCAGATACATGTTTAGTCTTCTCAAGCACCAACTATCAAATATCTCTCCTGATTGTTGGCACTTGACAATCACCTTACCTGAATTTTACTCAGGTGTAACTAAAGTCTGATTTAAGGGTTGTTTATATTTCACATAATTAATCAGAATCTGCAAAGTAACTCAAATAAATGCAGTGGAGTAAAAATACCAGGTTAACCTCTGAATTGTAGTGGAGTAGAATTACAAAGTAACAATGAGCTGTCATGTGGGTATTAATGCTGCGCATTATGGACACAAGCGATTTTCACCCATTTATTAATTATATGTTTTACATTTGATAACACCAATGTGTTTAATACTGGCAACTTCTAATTGTGGGAAAAACGAAAACGTTCAGTAGAGACGTCCCATAGAACATTTTGCGAAACACAATAGCCAGCATGTGTAGTTCTGGGGGGGCGTTCGATTCCAGTTTTCGATAGTCTGGCGTGGTTTCGTTCCATTTCACACAGCTGTTTGACGCTCTGCGTAACCTTACGGGGACTGTAGTCCTAAACGATAGCTGGGGATTATGGGTAGTGTAGTGTCTTAAGCCATCCTAAACTCAGAAATGTTGACAATCGCATTGATGCTCGAAATGTCCCTTATAGGCCTACGTCTGTTTCCGGTTATTTTTATTTTGAAATTCAGTTCCTGACGGATGCCAAAAAAGCCCGAGATTATGGAATTAAACCAATAAATAAAAGCAAGGATAATTGTGTTTTATTGGTGAGTAAATAACAGTGTGTTATTTTGAAAATAATAACGAATTAGAAGGAAACAAATATTTAAAAATACAGATTTCCGTATTCTGAGGCTCTGAGCCATTTATTTTCCTCACAGACGGCAACAAAAGTCCAAAATTATACGATTTAAAATAAAAGCAATAATTGTGGCTTGATATTGAGTAAGAACATGTTTTTATGAACCACACAGCCTCCGGTCTCCCACGACCCGACCGGAGAAAAAGACGTGCTGCAGGCAGTAGAAATACATTGCTTTTAAAATCGTGCTGTGCAACACGAAAAAAAAGGGGCAAATCGTGTTGGTGAACACGAATCAATAGATTAAAAATCGTGTTGATGAACACGAAATGCCGTGAGCCTGGGTTGGCACATACGGGTACTTCTCAGGCATGCCGGGTAATCTGTGACGTTTCACTCTCTCAAAAGTTGGGCCATTTTATCATCATGCGCTAATGAGCAACTCTCATAGGAATGAATGAGGCCCCGCCTCCCACGCTGTATCCAGTTCTTATTATACATCCATGTCCTCGAAGTGCATTTAGAGAAATTAGATGTCCTTCAACATGGCGCGCTAAAATTCATTTCCGGGTCACTACCGGAGGACCGAGGAGTCGAGGAGGGGGATTTGATTAAATGAGAAAGGGCCCCGGTGTACCTGGCCGCTGTGCTGGAGTACCTGACCGCTGAGATCCTGGAGCTGGCTCGAAACGCCGCCCGGGACAACAAGAAGACCCGGATCATCCCCCGCCACCTGCAGCTCGCCGTCTGCAACGACGAGGAGCTGAACAAGCTGCTGGGAGGAGTGACCATCGCTCAGGGAGGCGTGCTGCCCAACATCCAGGCTGTGCTGCTGCCCAAAAAGACTGAGCAGGCCGCCAAGAAGTGAAGACCCTGACCCCGCTTCAATAAACACCAAAGGCTCTTTTAAGAGCCACACACTTCTGTCCAGAGAGCTTTCCTTCATCAAACCTGTGCCTCTATTATATAGTGTTGAAGAGAGGATAAGTGTATGTTCCTTATTTGTGATTATATTCTATAAACTATGAAATCTCAAAGCTTTTATCTGGGTTTCCAAGCAGTCTGTAAACCATCACATCTACTTTATTGTCAATCTTTCATTTTCCGTTTCCTACAATCCAGTCAGAAGAATACAAATATATATATATATATATATATATATATATATATATAAACGTGCATATAAATATATATATAAAGTATAAACATATTTATACACGATCTATTCATGTTTTTATGAGCTGAGTCTCATTGGAATATAAACGTGCTCTCTTTATGTTATTTATATATTTATTCATTGTGTTTTATGTGTATTATTAATGTAACTTGTGTATATCATGTACTGCCCAAATAATATAAAATAAAGTTTTCTAAAAAAAGAAAAAAAAGAGAAGAAGCCTGAAGCCTTCATAAACATGATTAATGTCTGTATTTTAAATCTTGGGTCTGTGTAAATGTAAACGGTGTGTTAACCAGTTAAGCAGGGGTGCTCTGTATGTGCTAGCCATAAGTCCATTCATTAAACTAATAAACAATGACAAGTGAACCCTTCTTGCTCTGTTCTTGGTCCCCTCCTCTTCTCCTTGTACACAAACTCGCTCGGATCAGTCATTAGCCCGCATGGTTTTTCATACCACTGCTACGCTGACGACAACCAATTAATTCTGTCCTTTCCCCGCTCAGAGACCCAGGTCGTCGCACGCATCTCTGCTTGTCTAGCTGACATCTCTCAGTGGATGTCTGATCATCACCTCAAGCTCAACCTTGACAAGACTGAACTGCTCTTCCTTCCGGGAAAAGATTGTCCCACTCTTGACCTAACAATCAACATCGGCACCTCTGTTGTTTCCCCGACTCAGACTGCAAGGAATCTGGGTGTGACCCTAGATAACAACCTGTCGTTCACTGCAAACATCGCTGCTACAACCCTCTGCTGCAGATACACGCTTTACAACATCAGGAGGATACGTCCCCAGCTGACCCAGAAAGCCACGCAGGTTCTGGTCCAGGCTCTCGTCGTCTCACGCCTAGACTACTGCAACTGCCTCCTGGCTGGTCTACCTGCATGTGCCATCCGACCTCTGCAGCTCATCCAGAATGCAGCGGCTCGTCTGGTCTTCAACCTTCCTAAATTCTCCCACACCACTCCGCTCCTCCGCTCCCTCCACTGGCTTCCGGTAACTGCTAGAATCCACTTCAAGACACTGGTACTTGCTTACCATGCTGCGAATGGATCTGGCCCTTCGTACATCCAGGACATGGTTAAACCGTACACCCCAGCACGTGCACTCCGCTCTGCATCAACAAAACGGCTCGCTGCACCCTCGCTGCGAAGGGGACCCAAGTTCCCATCAGCAAAAACACGTGGGTTTGCTATCCTGGCTCCAAGATGGTGGAATGAGCTCCCCATTGACATCAGGACAGCAGAAAGCTTACACACCTTCCGGCGCAGACTGAAAACTCATCTCTTTCGACTCCACTTCGAGCGATAGAACTATTAACAAAGCACTTATATACTAATAAAGGACTGGCTTATCTAAAGCCAGTTGAGTAGCACTTGAAATGTTTTTGCTCTATGAAGCCTGATGTACTTTATGATTCTGTTTTCTTCAAGTTTTTATTTTGTTGGTCGAACGCACTTATTGTAAGTCGCTTTGGAGAAAAGTGTCAGCTAAATGTAATGTAATGTTATCCTCAGATGTACTTACACCCTTTATCCTCTGGGGTCAATTTGACCCCAGAGGATAAAACTCAAGACAATGATCATATTCCAGATGTTAACCAACATGTATGTCTCTGACATCAGACGATCATAAACAGTGGCACCATCGTGAAACAAATACTTACATACCTTAGGGATATACGCGTCCCCCGTAGCGACATTAACTACCAGTCGCGGTAAGCCAAATGTACAGAATGGATAAAATGGATAAAATGTATCCCAAAATAGTGCCTCATAATGCAGGTAGACTCCCCTGATAACTACCCTTGCATTCCTCCACAGGCTAAATAAGTTAAAGTTCACTTTTGGAAGAACCAGAGAAAGGGGTTAAAATGGATAAAATGTATCCCAAAATAGTGCATCATAATGCAGGTAGACTCCCCTGATAACTACCCTTGCATTCCTCCAGAGGCTAAATAAGTTAAAGTTAACTTTTGGAAGAACCAGAGAAAGGGGTTAAAATGGATCAAATGGATCCCAAAATAGTGCCTCATAATAAGATTTGACATGGGCAAACAGGCTAGTTAACAGGACACAGGCTATCTCAGACTTCCATGACATACACCGGGAAAACCACCTCACTTTGGCCGCTCACAGAGACCCAAAACACGGACTACAGACCTCCAGCATATCTACCTGACATGCGTACTTCCATAACCTCGCGCACCTTGGGACCCCGGGACCCCGGGCCCCCGAACTTAAGCACTCCCCCACGGACTAAACCCAGATGATTACACCCTCAAGAAACTCGTGCCCCTGGTAACCTATAAGGGGGTCTATTTTGCGGTGCTTTACAGTCCGCCCATCGGACACCATAGTCGGACTTATTCACAGCAGCACCCACCCTCCTATGGATGATGTTCTCATGGCCCTGGTAATCTATAAGGGGGTCTATTTTGCGGTGCTTTACAGTCCGCCCATCGGACACCATAGTCGGACTTATTCACAGCAGCAGCACCCACCCTCCTATGGAGGGTGTTCTCATGGCCCTGGTAACCTATCAGGGGGTGTATTTTGCGGTGCTTTACAGTCCGCCCATCGGACACCATAGTCGGACTTATTCACAGCAGCAGCACCCACCCTCCTATGGAGGATGTTCTCATGGCCCTGGTAACCTATCAGGGGGTGTATTTTGCGGTGCTTTACAGTCCGCCCATCGGACTCCATAGTCGGCCTTATTCACAGCAGCACCACCTGCCCTGCTGGAGGTTCACACTTTAACTTATTTTACCCTCCGCTGCCTTACACATCCTCCCACATTTGAGCACTCCTCACGTGGACTAAACCCCTTCATGCACACCACCAGAACCTCGTGCCCCTGGGGATCTTAATGGGGAATCACCCATATTGGGTTATAAAAAAGAGGACAAATTAAGTAATTTTAACAAACTTTATTTACAGAAATATATACATTGACACTTTATAACATTATAACATTATTAACTCATCCAGCACAAGCGGACTGAGTACAACAAAACATTGCATATTTACAAGTTGATCACTGGCAACATTGTCCGTATCGGGTGAAGTTGGTGCAGAGGCTGGCACCCTCTCTTCACCCGTGTCTGAGGGACTGTGTTCGGCCATTGACTGTTCCCTCTTCGCCGCTCTCCAAGCGTTGAAGTCTTTGTATAATTCATCTGACGTCTCGGTATCGGTGGAGTCTTGGTAGGGAGTAGGGCTATGCTCCTCTCCAGAGCTGTCACGGTCACTGTGGATGTCAATGTCCCCCAAATTGTCTTCACTCACCCCTGATGCTGCTGCGGCCGCTGCTTGCAGTGACTCTGTGAAGAGCATTCGTATGTCCGCAGCCTCCTTCAAAGAAGGATTCTTGGCATAAAATTTGTCTGCAGTTGCAGTGTTGTGACACATGAAATCACTCACTCTTTGGCGGTTGCTTATGTCCTGAAACCTCTTCGCATTATCGGCGTGGACTGTGCGGAGGTCGGTGAAGTTAATGGGACCTTTTAGTCCAACATCAGCCCATGCTAACCTCAGGAAGGTGGCAAGGTTCCTCGATGGGTTCTTCCCCGCTATGCAGAGGAAGTAGCGGTTGTTGGTGCCGGTCAGCGTCCCCTTGATTTCCAGCCACCTTTTCATCCATCCAAATTCTTCTATGGTGAGATACATCTGCGCTTCCCCGAACGCGTTGGCCGTCTTGTGGTTGCTTACCTGTTATGACAGAGTTAGAGAGCGTCAATACAAGTATCAATCATCCACAACATGTGTATCACTGCCAGAATAAACACATGTTTTAATAGCTCACTCACGTGGATGAGGTGGCCAAAGGCAGTGCCAGTTATCTCCGCCTTTAGGACCTCCGTGTTGGTCATGTTGGAGTAGACCCCCGGACGGTGCCCATAAATGCAGCTCCAATTGAGGGTCATGTACCCATAGAGCAGGCTCCGGGTTGCGTGAGTCGGGTTGCTGGTCATCACGTCCAGGAGCTGAGGGATGCGAGTTTTGGCCGCAGTCAAACATGCCATGATGTCTTTATAGCTCGGCAGACCTTCCATCTTGTCCCGCTTCACCTGCATCTGGTGGATAAACACCTTCTTTCTCATGGACTTCAGGATGGCAGCAACTTCCCGTGTGATTAAAATCATGTCATTCTGGTTGAGCCTGCTCCCCTTGCATGGTGTTTCATTCATGTACTTGAGAAAGTGTGATATATTTTTGATATAGAAGTCAGATGTCGTGACCTGTAGGCTTGACTTTATCAGGCTCCGGGACCACCCACGTATCCTCTTCAGATCCCTCAAAAAGAGCCAGTCAGACAGGCGATTGAAACCGTGTGCCATGAAGCTTAGGAATGATTTGACTCTGCTTATTTTGGAGACTGCGTTTTCTTGGAGCCTCACTGTTGGATCGATGCCCTCATAATGGTCCCGGTAGCCTTGCAGATACTTCTCCATGATGCGTGGGAATGTAATGTCCCGCATTCGATTCCCCCGGCCCCTGCCGCTGAACCAGGGGGAATGTATGGGAGGGGAGGATGACGAGGCCTCGGTATCTATGGATGCAGGTTCTGAGGAGCTGGATACAGGTGTGTGAGAGGCAATGGGGGACTTCCTGCAGGAGGGACCTTTGGACTTGGACAGCCTCTTTGGTGTTGACTCTGTTCGGGATCGTTTCCTTAGAAACACCCGCTCTTGGTCCTCGGCCCTCTGGTTCATCCTTTTTCGGTTAGGTTGAATCCTCTGCTGCAGCATGCAGCGCAGGGATTTCACCTCAGCAGCATATATGTCCCTCTGAGCCTTCATTCTGTTTGCATCCATCCTCCATTCCTTACAGTCCGGGTTGTCACATTTAATCACTGGGGACAAGGGTGGAGGTTGTGACAGGACATCATCACCCACAGTGTCAACATCCCAAGAGGTAATCATTGCTACTCTGGGGTTTGTCAAACTGAGTTCATGAAGCTTCTTTGTGGCCACTTTCATTTTTAGTTTAGTTAAAACCACATGTAATTCCTGCCGGGACAGCTCAACATGGTTTCTGTACAAGTGGCGGTCCAGCCTTGTCCCGTTGTACTCGCATCCTGCAATAATGCAGGGATGGAGCCTAATGTTTATCCGTCCTTTCGCCAACAACAGCAGAATTCTTCTTTCCACTAAATTACGCACACTATGGTTCCTCAGCAGGTGCTTGCTCAGGGCACGGTAGGGACTATTACAGATAGGACAACCGATCGCCATCATTTTTGTATACCTGAGCATTTCGGTACCGGGAAGTGTCACCAGTATAATGTATAGAACCGGGGGGGACAAAGAAGGATAGGTGAAAATAAGAAAGTTGCACTCAGCGAACTAGAAAGACCCCATGTCAAATCTCTCCGGTTTATTTTCAATAAATAACCCATTTGCATCATCGTGCGAAAGGTGTCCCATTTAGGCACTCGTTAGGCGGGCAGAGATCCCTGTCATCTATCGGTCCTATCATCCAGGCAAGGCGGGAGCCAAAACTGGGTGAAATAGTGCCTCCTAAGGCGGGTCGAGTCCCCTGGCAACTCCCCTTACTTTCTTCCGGAGACCAGTTCAAAACGTTAAGTTTGGTAAGAACCATGATTGGGGGTCATCCAGGGAACAATTGTATCCGATCCAAAGTCCTCATGCAGCGGATGCATTCTTCCATGATCCAGAGACGGATGCAACCAGAGAACCAGAGAAAGAGGTTAAAATGGATAAAATGTATCCGGGAATAGTGCCTCATAAGGCGGGTAGAGTCCCCTGACAACTCACCCTACATTCCTCCAGAGTCAGAAAAAGTTCAAGTTCACTTTTGGAAGAACCGCAGAAAAGGGGTGAAAATGGTGAAAATGTGTCCGGGAATAGTGCCTCGTAATGCAGGTAGAGTCCCCTGGCAACTCCCCTTGCATTCCTCCAGAGTCAGAAAAAGTTAAAGTTAACTTTTGGAAGAACCGCAGAAAAGGGGTGAAATTGGTGAAAAGGTGTCCGGAAATAGTGCCTCATAATGCAGGTAGAGTCCCCTGGCAACTCCCCTTGCATTCCTCCAGAGTCAGAAAAAGTTAAAGTTAACTTTTGGAAGAACCAGAGAAAGGGGTGAAATTGGTGAAAAGGTGTCCGGAAATAGTGCCTCATAATGCAGGTAGAGTCCCCTGGCAACTCCCCTTGCATTCCTCCAGAGGCCAGTTCAAAAACTTAAAGTTTTGTAAGAACCGTGATTGGGGGTCCTCCAGGCAACAATGTGTCCGAAAATAGTGTCTCGTTATTCCGTCGAAACTCCCCTTGCATTCCTCCAGAGGCCAGTTCAAAAAACTTAAAGTTTTGTAAGAACCGTGATTGGGGGTCCTCCAGGCAACAATGTGTCCGAAAATAGTGTCTCGTTATTCCGTCGAAACTCCCCTTGCATTCCTCCAGAGGCCAGTTCAAAAACTTAAAGTTTTGTAAGAACCGTGATTGGGGGTCCTCCAGGCAACAATGTGTCCGAAAATAGTGTCTCGTTATTCCGTCGAAACTCCCCTTGCATTCCTCCAGAGGCCAGTTCAAAAACTTAAAGTTTTGTAAGAACCGTGATTGGGGGTCCTCCAGGCAACAATGTGTCCGAAAA